>NC_048570.1:15371022-15571022 GCF_013265735.2 Oncorhynchus mykiss
GACAGACAGACAGACAGACAGACAGACAGACAGAACAGCAAACAGACAGACAGACAGACACAGACAGACAGACAGACAGAGCAGCAAACAGACAGCAAACAGACAGACAGAACAGCAAACAGACAGACAGACAGACAGACAGACAGACAGACAGACAGACAGACAGACAGACAGACAGACAGAACAGCAAACAGACAGACAGAGATAGGCAGAGACAGACAGACAAGCAGAGACGGACAGACGGACGGACGGAGACAGAAGAGCAAACAGACAGACAGACAGACCAGCAAACAGACTGACAGACAGACAGACAGACAGACAGACCAGCAAACAGACAGACAGACAGACACAGACAGAGACAGGACAGCAAACAGACAGACAGACAGACAGACAGACAGACAGACAGACAGACAGACAGACAGAACAGCAAACAGACAGAGACAGACAGGCTGACAGACAGACAGACAGAACAGCAAACAGACAGAGACAGACAGACAGATAGGCAGAGACAGACAGACAGACAGACAGACAGACAGACAGACAGACAGACAGACAGACAGACAGACAGACAGACAGACAGACAGACAGACAGGGCCATAAATGCATCAAATGGCCTGCTATGAAATCTGACTGTTCTCACAGATCAAGTTAACATCACATGTTGGAATCCAACCTGCAGGGTCATCGTCCTACTAAACACACCATGAGGTATAATTACTCCATTGTTCCATTAACATGTTGAGGGTGGGCACCAGATCACTGATTAAGGAGGCTGTTACTCAGTGGAGCGAGTGTGAGGAACAGTTACCATGTTCACAACAGATAAAACAACACTGACAGCCAACAGAAAAATGACCCTGTAGGGGTCTCACCCCGTCCGACGTCCAAATTACAATTTTGTCAGTCAGATAGCAATAATGGAATAAACAGATCTACAATATCTAATTGTCAATTACAGACCTTATTGTCATCTGTTTTTACAGATGCATCCTTGATTGGGTTGTGAATGCTGGATCTAGGGGTGTCAGGAAACTTGGGAGATTTTAAGCAACCTCATATGGTGATACAGGTAACACATCTTTCTTTGTCATATTAACTTCCTTAATACAGATGTAGGATCTTAATTTGAGCCAGTTTGCTACAGCAGGAAAATAATCCTGCAGCAAAAGGAAATGTGAATTATTATGTAGATTATAATTAATGAACATTTTTGTAGTGGAAATTACAAACTTTAGAAGCCATTTTAAAACTCAAATACACTACACGTTTGCATTTCCTGATGGGCAGGAATATTCTCAGCAACAAAGGAGTGAGAACATTAAGATCCAAGCGCCTCACGGCTTTGGTGCATCGTTTTGCTTTTGGTGTGACATTTTTTTGCTCAATATTTATGGTGTTGTATGGTACATCAACCTAAAAATGTACATTTTGATTAAAATCTCAGGGGGATAAAAGGGCATACATTCTCATGAAATAACCAGCTGAACCCCCACATCTTGACCCATGGATTACATGCTGGTCTGGCCAGCAGCTTGGGGCCTTTAGCTATGGTGCGGATGCCCAGTGTGTACAGACAACTCTCCCTGATTAACCCTGGCATCCTGCCAGCCCAGATCAACAATGTCCTCCCTGCAATGGGGCCAATATGAACAAATCAACATGGCTGCTCAAGCCCTGTACACAGGCTGCCTTGGGGACTGGAGGTGCACACTGAAAGGGAAGCATGAGCTAAAGCTAAAGATACAGTGACATCAACCTATCGCCTTTCCCTGCAACTGGGAAGAAGTTCTGCAAACGTATTGTGCCATCATAAAATAAATGTTAGCTAAGTCTTCTGGTCTCATAAAAGTCCCCGTGCAGTTACAAAACAGGCAGATTGTGCAAGCTTACTTACTATCACCAACACTTTAAAACACACACACATTTGAGGAATGTCTGGTGTGGTTAGCGGTGAGCTGATGTCTGGACACAACCCACCACAGCCTTTGGCATGTTTAGAGAGTATCAGACATTAAAGCCACATAATATCTGAGTCAGTAATACAACTGAAAACTGTAACTGAAAATGTATCCAGAATATAACCATTTCAAATAGACAAGAAATAGCTTGGTTCATGTTATTTTAATATGCCATGCAAACAAACAAAGGTGGTTAAGTATGTGTAGTTTTTTCCCATTCTTTCGATTCCATGATAAATGTCAGTCACTCCCCCACTACATAACATAAGAAAGGTATTTAGATTAAAAAAAACACAGCAAGACACAGATACACTCAATGGAATGGTTGTTCACTTGAACAATAGCTTTGTCCATTCATCACTAGATGCACATTTCTAGAGACACACACACACACACACCCGACAGACCACAGCCCTAAGCTATTCCACATTCTATGCATTTCCACTTTCAAAATGTTCCAATATTTATGTGCGGTGTTAGGCATAATATCATTTACATAGAATACCTTTACAATAAAAGACAACATGACATTTGAAAACCGGTTTCTACAATCAGTGTTTCCCAACTCCGGTCCACGAGTATCCCTAACAGTACATATTCGTGTTGTGGCTCCGGACAAAGCACCCCTGATTCTACTTGTCAACTAATCATCAAGCCATTAACAAGTTGAATCAGGTGTTTTTGTCTGGGGTTACAACACACATTTTGGGGTACTGTAGGTCCGGAGATGGGAACCACTGGTCTAAATCATGGGAGAGAGGGATGAGACATTGACCACACTCTACAGGGAGACCAGGTGCCTTCTAAGCAGCAGGGAAATGTTTCAAAGGAAAAAAACCTCAGAGGAGAGAAAATCTCATTCCTCAAACCCAAACTCCCTTCTGAATTTAAAGTGACAATTAGTAGGTGAAACAATTACAAAGTGCCTCCCCACCCCTGTGGCGGTAAAAAGCTGAGGGATATGGCTGGAAAAATGTCACCACTCAACTTCATAGACAGAGCTATGGATGCAAGGACAGACCATCCATGATATTAAAATGATAGTTGTAATGACAATGGGTGAGGGGTGGTGGAGGTGCTAATCTGACATATGGAATGTTTTAAGATGATCATTGATTTTGAATTTTAGGACCCCCTCAGGTATAATTTTAAAAAGCCCATATAAACACATTGAATAACACATTAATAAATGGCAAAAAGGACCGTCAAAAAATGTATCATAAGAAACAAGGTTTTAAAGTGTCTGTCCTAAATCTGGGACATATAAAAAACAAAAACTTAGGAAATGCATATATACTGAACAAAAACGTAAACACAACATGCAACAATTTCGTTGATTTTACTGAGTTACAGTTCATATGAGGAAATCAGTCAATTGAAATGAATTCATTAGGCCCTAAACTATGGATTTCACATGATTTGCATCTGTTGGTTACAGATACCTTAAAAAAAAATGGGACTCACAATAGGCCTCAGGATCTCATCACTGTATTTTTGTAAATTCAAATTGCCATCGATAAAATGCAATTGTGTTCGTTGTCTGTAGTTTATGCCCGCCCATACCATAACCCCACCGCCATCATGGGGCACTCTGTTCACAATGTTGACATCGCAAACCACTCGCCCACACGACGCCATACACGTGGTCTGCGGTTGTGAGCCAAATTCTCAAAAACAACTTGAGACGGCTTATGATATTGAAATTAACAAACTCTCTGGTAACAGCTCTGGTGGACATTCCTGCAGTCAGCATGCCAATTGTACGCTCCCTTAAAACTTGAACTATCTGTGGCATTGTGTTGTGTGACAAAACTTCACCTTTTAGAGTGGCCTTTTATTGTCCCCAGCATAAGGTGCACCTGTGTAATTATCATGCTATTTAATCAGCTTCTTGATATCCTGACACTTGTGGGGGTCGTAGCAAAACGGAGAACACCGTTGTGTTCCTGAGTCTCCCCTTTCCATAGTGGTCATAATAGTTTGTAGGTCAGACTGTTCGGACGCTACAGACATTGAAATGAGAAGACCCATTTTCAAGATGTCTCACGGTCTGACAAACACCGATCTAGCTCTGCCACCTTTCACTGCAGATGCAGAAGTGCGACACTGGCGGATGCAGTGTTTAGAGACACATTCAATACAAAAAAAAAATAATCTCTAGCTTAAACTGATGGATTTTGATGGAGATTTTTTTATTATGTAACTTAGATTGACACACAGGTGCATCCGTTGACTCTGGTGGGCTACGTAGTGTATGTTTATATTTACTTTGTTTAAAAAACAAGCCTATATTTTGGGTTCTGATTGGATACGACAGTTGAACTAGGCTTATGGGGCATTTCTAAGTTATGTTCTTCAAGAATCAATTGTTACATTTCATTAATTCAGAAGTCCAAAACTGGATGAATCAACTGCAGATTGCCCCTTTAAGCATCCTTCTTATTTACTGTGCTGGTGCAAGAGGCTGCAACCCAGGCCTATTAGATCACTGCTCTGCCTCCAGAGCCGAAGGAACAAGCATTTTTCCACTAACCATCCGCCATCACCGACCCTAACCGCTCCCATCATCTGGTGTTGATGTTCTTTAGGTTGAAGAGTGAGGGACTGCAGCGCAACGGCAATGTACACTTGCAGATACCTTCCACACATTGTTTGAGCTGGTCTCTGTCTGAGCCAACACCCCAAGGGTAATCTAAAACAGCTGCACTGGAGATATTTCACATAACTAAATCGTACCTCCGTTCTCACTAGATATTTTTTCAAGGATCATCTTTCGCCCCAAATAACCCCAAATAATAAACCCCATTTGTCTCTCTTGCCTTGTCTGAGCTACTCTTACGACACACACTGGCTCACGTACTCAGCCACAACAATATTATTCAAACAGTCATCATATCCCATAGGTGGACACCAAAACAAAAAGACTACCATACACAGTACCTATAGTAAAGAGGCTATTAGTCTATATTAGGCTGTATGGTGAAACATATTTGTGTGTTGACATGCTGGTTGAGTGGTGGGATGACTGAAGCTTTTGGCTCTACAGTCAGTGTCTGAGCAAAACACAAGAGGAACCCTTCCTGTAATAGCTCTTCATTTTAGCGATGACATTTCTGGGTTAGCTCTCAAAGTATCAGAGTTAAACACATATGCGAGCAGCCCACATAGTTAATATTCACAAACACATACAGATGAACACACACAAACACACACACACACACACACACACACACACGCAGGCACACACACTTGTACTGTACACACACAAATTAACAGATGCATAACTGCACACACCCACACTATCAAATGATGGATAAGCACGCACACAGACACAGATGCAAAAACACACACGCACACACAGGCTCTGGCACATTCAATTAAATACAAGTTAACAGAGCAGGGAAAATGCTGTGAACTCTGGGAGAGCTGATGAGTCTGAGAATCGGATGAAATGCACAGACAAATCTTGGGATATTGCATGTGCCTAATGCAGTTAACGTGCCTAACAACATCACGCTGGGAGTGCTGACTAAGGGAGAGAGGGATAGAAGCACAGAGTATGGGAGAGAGAGCGAGAAAGAAAGAGAGACAGTGAGACAGTGAGACAGAGAGACAGTGAGACAGTGAGACAGTGAGACAGTGAGACAGAGAGACAGAGAGACAGTGAGACAGTGAGACAGAGAGACGGAGAGAGGGAGGGCGGGAGGGAGGGCGGAAGGAAGGAAGGAAGGAAGGAAGGAAGGAAGGAAGGAAGGAAGGAAGGAAGGAAGGAAGGACAGTATGGGAGAGAGAATAAGTGTGTAAGTGTGAGAGTGTGACAGAGAGAGAGAAAGAGAGAGAGAGAGAGAGAGAGAGAGAGAGAGAGAGAGAGAGACAGAGAGAGAAGGAGCGATAGGGAGAGAGAAAGAGAGGAAGTGAGAGCGAGAGAAAGAGAGAGAGAGAGAGAGAGAGAGAGAGAGAGAGAGAGAGAGAGAGAGAGAGAGACAGAGACAGAGAGAGAAGGAGCGATAGGGAGAGAGAAAGAGAGGAAGTGAGAGCGAGAGAAAGAGAGAGAGAGAGAGAGAGAGAGAGAGAGAGAGAGAGAGAGAGAGAGAGAAATGACTGAGAAATGCTCACCTCTGCAGGTTAAAGTACCTCTTCAATAATTCACATGGTTCTCAGTGGTTGCTAGACCCAAAGTCTTAGAGAAACTAAGGTCCCTGTTTAATCAAACCTGCAGTTTACGGTTAAAGTAAATAAAAACATTATTACTCTGAGGAGAGAGAGAGTTCAATTATTAAACATTATTACTCTGAGGAGAGAGTTAAATACAGTTCGCATTACTGTGCCTTTACGTTTTCTTTTTTTCCCTGCACAGTTAGCATTGTTCCATTTTGTACTTGAATCCAAGTACATATTCATCCTGCAAGAGAACAAAAAGGTGTAAGGAAGTCCATGACTTGGAGTGTACCCTTCCAGAATTAAAATTAGCCTCTCCTATCTCCTGGGGTGTGTCGGAGGTAAGATCTTAAGCCACCTCCCATTTGATCCAGAATAAGAAGATCGGGCTTATTGAAAATGCAGTGGTGTTCCATTCTCTCATGGAGAGATTTTATCAGAGCAAAGTAGAGCTATATTTTATTAACCTGCAATCATATTTTGACTAAAGGAAACTTAACCCCCGTGTACTACTACTACTACTACTATATCATTAGAGGTAGGAAACATCTTCAAATCAAATCAAAGTTAATTTGTCACTCGTGCCAAATACAACATGTCACCTTACAGTGAAATGCTTAATTATAAGCCCTAACCAACAGTGCAATTTTTAAGTAAAAAAAAAAGGTATTATAATAGATAAGTGACGAAAAAAATTAATAAGAAGGAAAAAACACCCAAAACATTTATTAAAAAAATGTAAAATAACAGTAGTGAGGCTTTATACAGGTGGTACTGGTACAGAGTCAATGTGTGGGGGCCCCAGTTAGTCGGGCTAATTGAGGTAATATGTACATGTAGGTATAGTTCAAGTCACTATGCATAGATGAAAAACAAAACTATTTTGAAAGAGGCGTGGGAGGCCCAAGTGTACAACTGAGCAAGAGAACAAGTACATTAGTGTGTCTAGTATGAGAAACAGAAAAAAAGTCCTCAACTGGCAGCTTCATTAAATAGTACCCGCAAAACACCAGTCTCAACGTCAACAGTGAAGAGGCAACTCCGCGATGCTGACCTTCTAGGCAGAGTCGCAAAGAAAAAGCCATATCTCGGATTGGCCAATAAGAAGAAAAGATTAAGATGGGCAAAAGAACACAGACACTGGACAGAAGAACATCCCGGAGTCGCCTCTTCTCTGTTTACATTGAGACTGGTGTTTTACAGGTACTATTTAATGAAGCTGTCAGTTGAGGACTTGTGAGGCGTCTGTTTCTCAAACTAGACACTCTAATATACTTGTCCTCTTGCTCAGTTGTGCACCGGGGCCTCCCACTCTTCTTTCTATTCTGGTTAGAGACAGTTTGCGCTGTTCTGTGAAGGAAGTAGTACACAGTGTTGTACAAGATCTTCAGTTTCTTGGCTATTTCTCGCATGGAATAGCATTAATTTCTCAGAACAAGAATAGGCTGACGAGTTTCAGAAGAAAGATCTTTGTTTCTGGCCATTTTTAACCTGTAATCAAACCCACAAATGCTGATGCTCCAGATACTCAACTAGTCTAAAGGCCAGTTTTATTCCTTCTTTAATCAGAACAGCAGTTTTCAGCTGTGCTAACATAATTGCAAAAGGGTTTTTTAATGATCAATTAGCCTTTTAAAATGATACACTTGGATTAGCTATTGTCCATTGGAACACAGGAGTGATGGTTGCTGATAATTGGCCTCTGTACACCTATGTAGATATTCCATTAAAAAAATCTGCCGTTTCCAGCTACAATAGTAATTTAGTCGTTTCCAGCTACAATAGTCATTTATTAGCAATGTCTACACTCAATTTTTGCTATTTTAATAGACAAAAATGTGCTTTTCTTTCAACAACAAGGACATTTCTAAGTGACCCCAAATTTTTGAACGGTAGTGTATATCAGGCCAACAAAATCTGTACATCCGTGGCTTGACCCGAGACTACTCTGTTGTCTTGAACGTTTATTCTAAGACGTGACCAAAAATTATGGCATCACTGTTTTGAGGAACACTCCTTGATCCAATCAGTGATAAAATGTGAATAAGGTCTTGCCTTGAAAAACACCAAAACAATAATATGTGCCCCTAATAGACGTTAAATAGAGATTAAAGGGCCTGCGCTTAATTATAGAAAACATCTGACTCAGGTTTCTTGTGAACAGATAAAATATAAATCTCATCCAAAGCTCTCTGCATCATTTCTCCCCTTACAGTGCCTGTCCAACTTTAATCTCACTAACAGTCCTAAAGCCTCTGTGTTATTCTAATTCTAAAACGTGCTGGAAATCTTAGGACATCTAGTGGTCTCTGATTTGGTCTTTCTATTATAGTCTCAACATTTATTTTCATTTCAGTTTCAACTGAACTTTTACTACAAAGCCACTGCCTGTGACTTAGACAGAGTAACCTTTTGACCCTAGCACATTTAACCATATTATTTTACCACCTAATGCTCTCCGAATAACTCCGGATTGAGACCCGAGTAGTACAACACATACAAGTTCACAGTAAAGACACATACCACAATAGCCATTAGCCTATCAACACAGGAGAAAAATGAACTCCCCTCCAAATATTATTATGACTAAACAGCATCTGCACTGACAATGCCACGTAAGGAATAAAAGAGAACAATGAGTCTGGCCTATGACACTTCATCAAGAGTAGAGGGCATTATGAAAATAAATCACTCCTGTTTCACCCCTGTGTCTATGTGTTGCATTTCCATTTGCTTGGATTGTCATCCAATGAGCACCCAGGATTTTCACAGTTATCGCGACTGATGATCTCAGAGTTTAACCACTCTCCATTGATTGAAGACCATGCCATTTACAGGGAGAGTGAAGGGCAATGTGGTAGATTGCAAGGCTACATCATTAAAAGTGACCTTAACATAAGCCATAACCTTCAGATGAGGAATGGTGGATGTATAGAATGGCCGTTCAGATAGATAGCTATCATCTGCATGCATTTAGGACTCACGTGTTTTACTAACATGCTGCTTCGTAACGTAAACCAAACCCTATTTTATTGTGGGGTCCGCTTTTTCATATTGCCTTTGAGGGAATCAGTTTCAGATGACTTCAAATCATCAAATTCAAAGCTAACCAAGGCTGTCCTTGGTTCAGCAATATAAATTATATTTTAATCGTCTAAGACACTGCATATTAAAAATATAAGGTTTTGTCTGTTGTTCTTAAGAATTATCACAAACCATCTTGCACTAATATCAGTCATTTGTTTCTACACTGATTTTAGGTTTTGGATATCCTACTGCAATTATGATAAAAAATGAAGACAAGTCAGACAAGTCTGCTCTAAAATACAATACATCTAGAAGGTTTTGAGAATAGTGCACTAGCCACAAAGCTATGACAGGTCACATACGTATGGATGGGAATAATGAATAAAGCGGCATAATCTTGTCATGACACAGAGACAATAAAGCTTGTCAGAATTAAGGTCACACTTAGCTTACATCTCCTGTGGTTCCATAGAAAGAGGTGTCACTTCTGAAAGTGATGTGTGTGTCAATGGTGAGAAAAGTTCCCAATTTTCATACTGGAGTGAAAGTAAAGATACCTTCACCCAATAAAATACTACTTGAGTAGAAGTATAAATGTGAGTTAAAGTCTAAAAGTTTTTGGTTTTAAATATACGTAAGTATCAAAAGTACAAGTATAAATAATTTCAAATTGCTAATATTAATCAAGCCAGATGGCACAATTGTATTTATATATAATTTTGTTACGGTTAGCCACTACAACACGCAGACATAATTTTCAAATTGAGCTTTTGTGTTTAGCGAGTCCTCCAGATCAGAGGCAGTGGGGATGACCGGGGACGTTCTCTTGATAAGTGTTTGAATTGGACAATTTTTCTGTCCTGCTAAGCATTCAAAATGCAACGAGTACTTTTGTGTGTCAGGGAAGATGTATGGAGTAAAAAGTACATCATTCACAATTTAATGTAGTGAAGTTAAAGTAAAAGTACAGATACCCCCAAAAAACTACTTGAGAAAGTATATTTACCTAAGTACTTTACCCCGCTGCCCTTAGTCATGTGGTGTACCCAGGCAAGTGCGCAGAAATAAGGTGAGAATCAGCCTTGGGAACCAAACTATGTGTTACCGCAGACAGATGGAGACTCAATGGAGTGTTTGATAGAAACTATCTCCACAGACACCTGCTACCTTGGGCAATACAGAGGGGTGAGGGGGAGAATATAACTGGGAAAATATTGCTTCAGAGGATTTGAGACACTAAAATCCAATTGGAGCAAATTCTCGAGTGGGATTAGACACTTGAAGTAGGGATCATTGTGTGAGAATTCAGGGGAGATGTGATTGATTTGTGATCGGCTCTGTGACTGTTTTTTCCTGCAGTAAGCCTTGTGGACCACCCACTGTCCTCTTAGCTCCAGTAAAAAATATGAATTTACTGCTGCTAAAAGATTTTACTGCTGCTAACAAAGTTTACTTGCTCATACTGACTCTCATCTGACTGAACATGTGATGGAATACCAGCTGGAACAACCGTTATGACCACATATTTGTAGATATTATCCCCTCAGAGTTTGCGAAGGGGATATCATTGTGGGAAATCAACTCCTCACACTCCCAACCCCCCAACCCCTACCCAGTACACCATTATCCCTGGATGAGCTTAAAGCCACAAACAGATGGACGAAATCCCACTACATTTTCAGGAATAAAAGATGAATATGATTAATTTAATGCCTCGCTCTGGATATATTTTTAACTGACTGAGCCTTGAAACAAAATAGACCCAATGTACCTTGGCTGTGCGTGCATTGTGCAGAAACTAGGAGGGAGTATTATGTCTTGACACTGGGAGCCGACACAGTGAGACTTAGGGCCCCAGCAGTCTTACTACTACTGCTCTAAGCACAGCCCGACAGGAGAGGCTTAGACCTGCCTGACAAGGCTGACTCCTGAGGCTAACTAACATGTTGCCAAAAAACTAGAGACAGAGGAATACATTACCCATTTACAGGTGTAGGATCTTAATTTGACCACTATCGTGGCAGCAAAAGGAATCCTGCAGCAACATGATTTTAATGTTTAATCCATAATGTTGCTTGATCGGTGGTTAGGCTATTAGCTGGCCAAAATGTTACTACATTAAAAGTTCAACACTGTTAATATAACCATATGTTAATTAACGCAGGTTTTCAGTGAACTTATGGTAATCACAAAGCTTATCTACATTTCCTGCAGTGCAGGAAATTTCTCAACAACAAAAGAGTGATTAAATTAAGATCCTACACCTGTTTGAAAATAGGCAAATACACTTTATTAAACCAAATTATACACACAGAAGAAGTAGACATATCAATAGTGGGGGAAAAAGTACCCAATTGTCATAAAAGTGTGAATACTTTAATAGAAAGTTACTCAAGTAAAAGGGAAAGTCAGACAGTAAAATACTACTTGAGTAAAAGTCTAAAAGTATTCGGTTAAAAATATACTTAAGTATCAAAAGTAAATGTAATTGCTCAAATATACTTCAGTATCAAAAGGAAAGTATAAATCACTTAAAATGAATTATATTAAGCAAAGCAGACATCATTTTCTTGTTTTTAAAATGTATGGATAGCCAGGGGAACACTCAGACATTATTTACAAAATGTGTGTTTAGTGAGCCAGGCCAGAGGCAGTAGGGATGACCAGGGATGTTCTCTCGATAAGTGCTTGAATTAGACCATTTTCCTGTCCTGCTAAGCATTCAAAATGTAACGAGTACTTTTTGGTGTCAGGGAAAATGTTTGGAGTAAAAAGTATAATATTTTCTTTAGAAATGTAGTGAAGTAAAAGTAAAAGTTGTCAAAAAATTAAATAGTAAAGGAAATGACAGATACCCAAGTACTTTAAAGTATTTTTACTTTACACCACTGCATATCAATATGTTTCCATGATGGAAGTAATTGATTACTTGTTTGTGCATTACTTAAAAACATGTTTATATGTCATAAGCATTGAAAGCAAGTCTAAGAAGTGGTAGATATGTTCTATGTGTGCTATTTCTATGCTTGTTTTTGCATTTGTTACTTTGTACGCCAGCTTCAAACAGCTTAAAATACATTACAGTGCCTTTGGAAAGAATTCAGACCCCTTGACTTTTTCCACATTTTGTTACATTACAGCCTTTTTTAAAATGGATTGAATTGTTTTTGCCCTCATCATCAATCTACACAAAATACCTGTCACGCTGGCATAAAGGGTCGGGAGACAGGCGCAGGAATACGTAATAGGGATTTTTAGTACACCCAAATTACGGCGTGCCGTGTAAATGGCACGGGGACGAAGACCAAACAAACACAATACAAAACACAGGGATGAAACCCAAACAAAAGAGCGAGGAGTACCTTGAATAAATAACACAAGCGCACAATGATTAACACACGGAACGAGACCCATAATCATCTGCGCAATCCACAATGGCATGAAAGCCAAAACACACAGCACAGGTACTCACACGACCAATGGACATAGTAATAATAAATCGACAGGACAATGGTAAACCAAGGACACACTTATACAATTACTAATCACTGGGATTAGGGGCCAGGTGTGTGTAATGAACGTTCCGGAGGGATCCGTGACAGTACCCCCCCGACGTGCTGCACAAGCAGCGCAACAACACCGGCCTCGAGGATGATCACAGAAACGCAGTGTGGGTCGATCAGGACCTGAAGCAGCTGCCTAAGTTGCGTTGTCGTCGGACGGGAGAGTTGCCTCTGCAGAAGTTGTGGCGGCGTCGGATGGACCAGTAGCATCGGACAGACCGGTTCTGGCGATGTCGGACGGCCCAGTTGCAGCTGCCGAAGTTGTGGTGGCGCCGGACGGACCAGTCTCAGCGTCGTCGGACGGGCCATTCCCGCTGTCTCCCTTAATGGTCGATTATTCTGTCACGTAGGTGTGAATGATAGGGAGACAAGCGCAGGAATGTGTAATTTTTATTTCACCCAAATTACGGCATGCCGCGTAAGGGCACAGGGAAGTAGACCAAACAAACACATAACAAAAACACAGGGCACACTTATACAATTACTAATCACTGGGAATAGGGGCCAGCTGTGCGTAATGAAAGTTCAGGAGGGATCCGTGACAGTACCCTATAATGACATAGCAAAAATAGGCTTTTAGACATTTTTGCAAATGTATTAAAATAAAAAACGGAAATATGACATTTACATAAGTATTCATACCATTTACTCAGTACTTTGTTGAAGCACCTTTTGCACCGATTACAGCCTCATGTGTTCTTGGATATGATGCTACAAGCTTGGCACACATACATTTAGGGAGTTTCTCCCATTCTTCTCTGAAGATCCTCACAAGCTCTGTCAGGTTGGATGAGTAGCATTGCTGCAAAGCTATTTTTAGTTCTCTCCAGAGATGTTTGATCAGCTTCAAGTCCGGGCTAAGGCTGGGCCACTCAAGGACATTCAGAGACGTCTCCTGAAGCCACTCCTGCGTTGTCTTGGCTGTGTGCTTAGGGTCGTTGTCTTGTTGGAAGGTAAAACCTTCGCACCAGTCTGAGGTATTCAGCATTCTGGAGCATCTTTCCCTCGATCCTGACTAGTCTCCCAGTCCCTGCTGCTGAAAACCATTCCCACAGAATGATGCTGCCACCACCATGCTTCACCATAGGGATGGTGCCAGGTTTCCTACAGATGTGACACTTGGCATTCAGGCCAAAGAGTACAATATTGGTTTCATCAGACCAGAGAAACTCGTTTCTCATGGTCAGAGAGTCTTTTTGACAGACTCCAAGAGGGGTATCATGTGCCTTTTACTGAGGTGTGGCTTCCGTCTGACCACTCTACCATAAAGGTATAATTGGTGGAGTGCTGCAGAGATGGTTGTCCTTCTGGAAGGTTCTCCCATCTCCACAGAGGAACTCTAGAGCTCTGTCAGAGTGACCATTGGGTTCTTGGTTACCTCTCTGAACAAGTCCCTTCTCCCCCGATTGCTCAGTTTGGCCAGGTGGACAGCTCTAGGAAGAGTCTTAGTGGTTCCAAACTTCTTCCATTTAAGAATGAAGGCCACTGTGTTCTTGGGGACCTTGAAAGCTGCAGAATACCCTTCCCCAGATCTGTGCCTTGACACAATTCTGTATCTGAGATCTACAGACAATTCCTTTGACCTAATGGCTTGGTTTTTGCTCTGACATGCACTGTCAACTGCAGGACCTTATATAGACAGGTGTGAGCCTTCCCAAATCATGTCCAATCAATTGAATTTACCACAGGTGGAGTCCAATCAAGTTGTAGAAACATCTCAAGATCAATGGAAACAGAATGCACCTGAGCTCTATTCTGATTCTCATAGCAAAGGGTCTGAATATTTACGCAAAGAAGGTATCTGTTTGACATGTTTTATACATTTGCAAACATTTAAAAAAAATCTGTTTTCACTTTGTCATTATGGGTATTGTGTCTAAATTGATGAGGGGGAAATTATTTTAATCAATTTTAGAATAAGGATGTAAACGTAACAAAATGTGACAAAGGGGTCAGAATTTTTCGAAATGTTCTATATACCACAACATTGTGGAATACTCGTTTCTGACTGTCTAGCATTTTAGAATAGACATTAAAACCAGATACCGGGGCAGTTGGGAAATATATTGTGACACCTTGCAATCATGACGCAACCAACGTCTTCACATGCAGACCATACTTGCTACAAGGGTACAGAAAGCTAAACCAACAAACGCAGGTCCAATGAGGAAAAACATAGCTATCTAGCATTGATTTGTTTTTTTGCAGAGACTGATGACCTAACATGGTGAGTGATGAACATGAATTTATACAGTCCCTACTGTTGCAGTCATGATGCAAATAAAACTATGCTGTCAAATCCTCCCACGTTTCTAGTTTGACTAGCTGTTTTCAGCAACTAATATTTTTGAATTTGGTTGTCATATTGGCAGATTTGCTAGCAACAAACTATTTAGCTAGCTTCTAGTCTAGTGTTTGATATGCAGTGTGATCTACTTGTAATGAACAGTGTCGAGTGTCCTGATGAGAAGGCAAACGTTTCTAGCTATGCCAGGCAAAATCAGGCATTATCATTGTTATGGTTGTATCCAAATGAATGTCAACAGAAAAACAGCTACTTTGCTGCAGAGGTGACACATGACTGTGTTAGCCATAGTTAGCTGGTTAGCTAGCATCAGAACATAAAGAACAAACGACTGGGTGGCGTCCTCAAATATCAAACTAATCGAACGACTGGGACTAGCAACCAAAAGATGAGAACGTATGAATTTGCTTATACAAATGTAAATATCGATGAAACAGAGGTTCAGATAGTACAATGATTCTCTACACTATACTTGCTTGTTTTGTCACATAAATTGAAATTAGGCAAACTATTAGAATTTTAGCAACCAGGAAATGGCGGAGCAATTTCTACATATTGCACCTTTAATAAATGTAGCCATGTGTCATCTAGAGTAAGTCTTTTATCTACCAGAAGTAAAATCTTCTGACCTGACTTACAGTAGGCTAACTGCTGTGTCAACACACTATCCTCATTTCACTCTTCAACAACAGCTGCACAGATCAAAGGAGGGTAATTGGCTGCCAAATTACTCATGTAAAACATCATGCGATATGCAGACTTCTATGGTCACCATAATTGCACAAGATAACTGTTGATTTCTAAATCATAATGTCTCAATGTTGATGACTCATTTTCATTCAAAAAATCTTCAGTTATTTAACTGCAATTCAACACAGCAGAGTTTAACACACAACAGTCTCAGTGGTAGACTGTTCAAGTGAGATCCCAGTTTGCCTAGCCTACCGCTTTGAGATGTTTTATGAGGTCATGGGTAGCCTAATATGGGTTTCGCATTGCAACTACTGTTATAATAGGGAGTAAAAGCAACGGTTTGACATTCCCTGAAATTATCAAGCAAGATTACATCTCGTTCCATCATCCGCTTTCACATTATGATCTGCTGAAGACATTTGTCATTTTCTGGCTTCCTTCTCAGGTTGGCATTTATTGTAATTTATCTTGCCCTGGAGGCAGCTCTGCAGATTGGTCACTAGCTGGCACAGCTACAAAGTCATAAAATCTGATTTTAAACCTAACCTTAACCACACTACTAACCATTTCAAAATAAATGTTCATGAATGTGTACAATATGGCCAATTTTGACTTTGCAGCTGGCCAATTTAGCAGAAATCTCTCTGTTCTGCATCCAGGGCAAGAGTCATGACAATAAAGGTCAACCTGAGCTTCTGTCCCCTTAATTCTGGTAACAACAAAATTTTGCTGTAAAATATTACTGGGGTGGTTCATAAATCATTTTCACATTACCCTCCCCTTGTACTGTAAAAAAATAAATGCCCACCCCCCCTCATTTAATTAACTCAAATTAAATGTAATGACCACAAATAAAAATAACTGTAGTGACTGTGTTTATAAAACGTGGAAATCTACTTTTCCACTTCAGTATGCTTTTGTGGCATAGTTGATGACACGCAGAGCTACTGTGCCAATGCACCACACAACCAATAAGCAAAGCATAACTGCATACAAATTACCCACTTCAAGCACTTCAACATCATGGCTGGCGTTTTCAACACCACAATAAAATAGACTATGTCAATCACGACAAACATAAAATACATCCTTCCCTACCTTGTACCCAGTATGGAAGGCCTGGAGAGACAATATCCGAACGTCATTAACGCTTTTTGGTGTTTTGTAACAGATGTCTCTTTCCACTCATCAATCGCCGGTGCACAGTTTGGATGCTGGAATTACACTAAAGTGGACGAACGTGACCAAGTAGCCTACAGGAGAGTTATGATACGCGAGGAATAGCCGCTCAGATCGGAGAGGATTCAGAACGGGCGTTAAGCTTTGCTGAATAACTGTCAAAGCTATTGTGCATGCTCCTTAATATCGGTATTATTTCCATAAATTAGGCTACCATACACTATTGGAAAATGAAAAATAACTCAGTTAACACTCACTGTATATGTCTACTGGGTTGACCTCTTGCATAACATGAGAACCAGGGCGTATTTAGTAGCCTATACTATTTTTGCCACATCCCGTATTAAAACATTACACTTTGATGGGATTTTTGTTTTCATTCTTGCCACATATAGCCTACTCTGTTTCAGCGGGTGTCATTGGATGTAGAGAAACCAAACCAGACATAAAGCATAGCCTACTTCCTCTCGACTATCCCCATCCATAAAATTGCGCTCCTCTACTCACCTTTCACAAGATGCGGGACAGCCGCGCTCAAGCAGAGGACGATGAATACGAGTAACGGTCCCATCCTCTCTCAAATAGCAGGTTTCACTTCCAAGGTTAAGGAATGTGAGTAAATCACGAATCAAAACAACAAAAGTTCTTCCTCTCACTGAGCCGCAGGGCTAGTCTGTGACGGTAGTAGCCTAGTACCTCCTCTTCGACTGGCGGTGGTAAGTCCTCTTATTTTCCGAAGAGAGTCACGGACAGTACCGCACTAGTCTACCTGGAATGCTGAGTGTTGAAACAAGTGGCAGTGCCAAGGGTCCGCTACCTGCCTTACCCTCTCCGCAGTGATGCGCGATGTGATCCGATAGCCAAGATAGATTGTGCGTGCGTGCAGGTCCCGGTAGACGGTTTCACTCTGAGTGCGCGTGAGTGTCAGAGACTGTGTGTGTGTGAAAACACTGGCGGATGAGGAGCGCGCAGTACACGGTCGGTCACAGCAATCCGACTGGGGCGCTGTCTCACTGATAGAGACAAACCCCAGCTCCTCCCAACACGTGCTGATACTGCTAGGCTAATGGCTACAAAGCACCGCCAAATTCAGAAGGGTGGGATGTAGATTATATGATCAGCCACTCTTCTCCCTCTTCTCGTTTCTTCCACAAGACCCCTGGGAGAACTGGCAATGCTCACTGTTACAAAACAGGTCCCTTCGTTTAGCTGCTCCCAGCTCCAATTTTAGGCTAATGTCTTCTGGAAAGCAGTTCAGTTCAAGATCTCAGCTGACATGCATCTCTGTCCAGGTTCCTATTAGAGGGTTGGTTCTGAATTTATATGCTTACGCCAGGGGGTCTCCTCACTTGAATATGCAGACTTTCTTATTCATCCAAATGATGTCATGAGCTTTCCTTCCATCAGACGCGTCTTCTCTGATATAAGAAGTTACACTTCATGAAATCATATGCCTATGGGCAGATATATCATTTGCATTACATTTGAGTCATTTAGCAGATACTCTGATCCTTGAGTGCATCCATCTTAAAAAGGCTAGGTGAGACAACCACAATCACAGTCATGGTAGGCTTTTTTCCTCTTTAAAAGTAGATCTCAGCAAAGTCAGTGCTGGCAAGAAAAGACACGTGAGTGTTAGTGCAAACAAAGCAAGGCTGTTAGTGTTTTTTTCGTCAAATACACTTTTTCAAGACCTGGGGTTTCAGACGTTTTCGGGAGATGGGCAGGAACTCAGCCATCCTGACTTTGGGAGGGCTAAAAGAGGTGGCAGAACGGTGTGCTGTGGTTGGGGTGTAGGGTTTGAGTTCATTTGAGTGTTTTCTAATTCATCTCTCTGTGTTACTGTACACTGAGTATACAAAACATTACTGTAGGAACACC
The DNA here is from genome assembly GCF_013265735.2 of Oncorhynchus mykiss. Taxonomy (NCBI): domain Eukaryota; kingdom Metazoa; phylum Chordata; class Actinopteri; order Salmoniformes; family Salmonidae; genus Oncorhynchus; species Oncorhynchus mykiss. The sequence continues at coordinate 15,389,787 of NC_048570.1, forward strand.
TTCCTAATATTGAGATGAACGCATTCCACAGGGATGCTGGCCTATGTTAACTCCAATGCTTCCCACAGTTGTGTCAAGTTTTCTGGATGTCCTTTGGGTGGTGGACCATTCTTGATACACACGAGAAACTGTTGAGTGTGAAAAACCCAGCAGCATTGCAGTTCTTCAAACCGATGCGCCTGTCACCTACTACCATACCCTGTTCAAAGGCACTTAACTATTTAATCTTGCCCATTCACCCTCTGAATCCCACAGATACACAATCTATGTCTTAATTGTCTCAAGGCTTAAAAATCCTTCTTTAACCTGTCTCCTCCCCTTCATCTACACTGATTGAAGTGGATTTAACAAGTGACATGAATAATGGATCATAGCCTTCACCTGAATTCAACAGATGTCAGGGAAAATGCAGGTGTTCTTAATGTTTTGTATACACAGTGCATATTTACTTTACTATAATATATATATATATATATATATGTATATATATATTTACACACACACAGTTGAAGTCAGAGGTTTGAATTCACCTTAGCCAAATACATTTAAACTCAGTTTTTCGCAATTCCTGACATTTAATCCTAGTAAAAATGTCCTGTCTTAGGTCAGTTAGGATCACCACTTCATTTTAAGAATGTGAAATGTCAGAATAATAGTAGAGAGAATAATTTATTTCAGCTTTGATTTCTTTCATCACATCCACAGTGGGTCAGAAGTTTACATACACTCAATTAATATTTGGGAGTATTGCCTTTAAATTGTTTAACTTGGGTCAAACACTTCGGGTAGCCTTCCACAAAAAACAGTTTTAATGACTCCAACCTAAGTGTATGTAAACTTTTGACTTCAACTGTATATACTATATATTTACTTTACAGGATTTATGTATTCATCTGTTCCAGTTATTCAGGGAGATACATTGAGAAGAATACGGTAGAAATAAAGCATTATACTCAGGACCTTCAGATAGGACATGCCTTGTACTTTGCAGCATGTCAATGTTTCTCATGTCTAGCCAAAACAGGAATGACCAGGTCCAATTAGGAAGCAGGATTCTTCCAACCATGGAACATATCATTTTGTAACGAATGACGCTGGGGACGAGAAGCAGGTACCGGGAGTGAACATTTAATTACCAATGGACATAGGACAGGACAGTGTCTGGACAGGAACACACAACAACATTAATGCTGACACAGGGATCTAACCAAAGAAACAGACAGATGTAGGAGGAGCAATGAACATTGTGATGGAGTCCAGGTGGGTCCAATGAAGTGCAGGTGCGTGAAACAATGGTGACAGGTGTGCGTAATGATAGGCAGTCTGGCACCCTCAAGTGCCAGAGAGGGAGAGCAGGAGCAAGCATTACACATTTAAAACCACGCGCAATTGATCATGTGATAGGCATGGCGTGAAAAACAATGCAAAACATTTAACTAAATAAATACTATTCACATTTCATAATATACAGGACTTCAGCGAGTGCCAGGTAACCAATAATAACCAAGTTTACTAATAATTATTATTTTTTCCCTGCCATAATCAACGATTTTCATGAACCTCAAAGAGGCTATAAACATGGTGCTCTTAGACTCACCAGTGTTTGGCACTCAGTCGAACCTTCAACCACCTAGAGGACAGATAATCTCTTCAATAACGAGGCAAAAGGTTTACGAGATAAATACTTTACATTGCATGATTTTACCTTTGTGAGTCAATTTTCTTCATGTTCACTATGTGTATTAGTAACTCTGTATCACAAAATACCTGATTAAAAAGCGTCACTAAATAGTTAACCAAATAGCTTCCTATCTGCATTGACCCTTTTTGCACTCTCTCTTTTGACTCATCACATACATTGGATTCGGAAAGTATTCAGACCCCTTGACTTTTCCTCATTTTCTTTTACGTTACAGCCTTATTTTAAAACGTATTGAATTGTTTTCCCCCTCATCAACCTACACACAATACCCCATAATGACAAAGCAAAAACAATGTTTTTAGATATTTTTGCAAATTTATTAAAAATAAAAAATGGAAATATTATATTTACATAAGTATTTATCCCATTTACTCAGTACTTTGTTGAGGCACCTTTGGCAGAGATTACAGCCTCGTGTTCTTGGGTATGATGCTACAAGCTTGTCACACCTGTATTTAGGGAGTTTCTCCCCTTGTTCTCTGCAGATCCTCTCAAGCTCTGTCAGGTTGGATGGGGAGCATTGCTGCAAAGCTATTTTCAGGTCTCTCCAGTAATGGTCGATCGTGTTCAAGTATAGGCTCTGGCTTCGCCACTCAAGGACATTCAGAGACTTGTTATGAAGCCACACCTGCATTGTCTTGGCTGTGTTTTAGGGTCGTTGTCCTGTTGGAAGGTAAAACCTATGCCCCAGTCTGAGGTCCTGAGCGCTCTAGTGCAGGTTTTCATCAAGAGCTCTCTGTATTTTTCTCCGCTCATCTTTACCTCGATCCTGACTAGTGTCCCAGTCCCTGCCGCTGAAAAACATCCACACAGCATGATGCTGCCACCACCATGCTTCATCGTAGTGATGGTGCCAGGTTTCCTCCAGATGTGACGCTTGGCATTCAGGCCAAAGAATTTAATCTTGGTTTCATCGGACCAGAAAATCATGTTTCTAATGGTCTGAGTGTCCTTTAGTGCTGAGTGTCCAAGAATGATGTCATGTGCCTTTTTTTTAGGGAGGAGTGGCTTCCGTCTGGCCATAAAAGTCGGATTGGTGGAGTGCTGCAGAGATGGTCGTCCTTCTGGAAGGTTCTCTCATCTCCACAAAGGAACCCTGGAGCTCTGTCAGAGTGAGCATTAGTTTCTTGGTCACCTCCCTAAACAAAGGCCAATCTCCCCCGATTGCTCAGTATGGCCAGGAGGCCATCTCTAGGAAGAGTCTTGGAGGTTCCAATCTTCCTCCATTTAAGAATGATGGTCACTGTATTCTTGGGGACCTTCAATGCTGCAGAAATGTTTTGGTACCCTTCCCTAGATCTGTGACTCAACAAAATCCTGTCTCGGAGCTCTCCAGACAATGGCTTGGTTTTTGCTCTTACGTACTGTCAACCGTGGGACCTTATATAGACAGGTGTGTGTCTTTCCAAGTTATGTCCAATCAATTGAATTAACCACAGATTGACTCCAATCAAGTTGTAGAAACATCTCAAGGATGATCCATGGAAACAGGATGCACCTGAGCTCAATTTAGTCTTATAGCAAAGCGTCTGAATACTTATGTAAATAAGGTATCTGTTTTTTACTTTTCATACATTTGCAACAATTAAAAACAACTGTTTTCACTTAGTCATTATGGGGTATTATGTGTAGATTAATGAGGGGGGAACATTATTTAATCAATTTTGGAGTAAGGCTGTAACGTAACAAAAAATGTGGGAAAAGTCAAGGGGTCTGAATACTTTACAAATACATTGTATGCTAAGGAAAGCCTTTTTAACATATTAATTGAATATTCATTTTTTATCAATATTGTATTGTTTGATATGAAAACGGTAATTATCGATATAAAAATCGCTATCAATAATTCTATGATAATGACCTGCATGGTGGCGGGATTAAATTTGCATGCTCCTACATTCAGTCGCTAGGGAAAGTCTGCACACCCTTTGCACAGTCTTCAGATTTTTCTACCATCAAATTAAATATAAAAAAGGATTCAATAAATAAAAAAATCCTACAGATATACATAACTTACTCTTTTTTTTCAAAGTGAAAGAATTTTTACTTTTTTTTCTCCAATTTAATCTAAAAATAAGAAATGTAAATGCATTGATTGTGTATGTCTTCACACCCCAGAGCTAATACTTGGTGGAAGCCACTTTGGCAGCCATCACAGCTGTGAATTATTTTGAATAAGATTCTGCTAACCCTTGCACAACTCTTAGGTCAACATTTCCATTGCTTTATGAAAATTACTCAAGCTTAGTAAATTTGGTTGGGAATCATTGATGGGCAACAATAATCAATGAGTGTCAGAAATTCTCAAGCAGATTTAGGTCAGTACTGAGACTTATAGACCACGCAGGATCACTCAACACCTCTTGGAAAGCCTCTTAGAAAGCCATCTTTTTAAACATACAATATACTTCCAGTGAAGCCGCTCAACATTTACATTAGATTCAGTCATCTAGCGGACACATCAACTGATGTCCCAACAAGGCAAAACGGGGACCCAAACCAGCGGCACAAGCTCCTAACCGCCAGGCCACCAAACATCCAGGATCCTCCCACAGTTCCCCCAAGAGATGCCCCTCAACCTTTCGAGACCCCTCCACATTCTCCCTCCAACCTAACTAAAACAACCAGCCACGCAATGGCCAACAACTAACAGAAAGAAGAAAAGAAAAAAAGAAAAGAAAACAATGCAAAAACGAAAGACATCAAGCACAACAAAAATCAAAACAGCAAGGCCAACTGTATGTGTTTAAGTGCATGTGTGGTACTATTTACACGTGTGTATGTGTGTGTCCGTGTGTGTGCACCTGTCTGCATTTGAATGTGAGTGTGTGTGTATGCATTTGTATTTGCGTACAAGCACCTGCGCGGCATCAGCCTCAGGCAAACCGGCATTGGATGTAACAGTATTCCCTCTCAGTGTCATTCCAGCATACTTTTTTTTGGTTTATTTTGTCTTTACTTTTGACTTTTATCTTTGACCGTCATACTACCCCTCCACCTAGAAACTCCACTCCCACTTCCAGTTCCACATCCCAACCCTCAGTTTCCCTCAACCCATCCCACCTATCTCTGCTGACCACCCACTTAGTATTTCTACGCGCCATATACACTATGCATACCCCCCTTCAAATGAGTGGATTCAGCTATTTCAGCCTCACCCGTTGCTGACAGGTGAATAAATCCAGCACACAGCCATTCAATCTCCATAGACAAACATTGGCAGTAGAATGGCCTTACTGAAGAGCTCAGTGACTTTCAACGTGGCACCATCATAGGATGTCACCTTTATAACAAATAAGTTCATCAAATTTCTGACCTGCTAGAGCTGGCTCGGTCAACTGTAAGTGCTGTTGTTGTGAAGTGGAAACGTCTAGGAGCAACAACGGCTCAGCCGTCTACGAGCAACAACTGTAACTGAACACCTCGTTAACGAATGCCTGGAACACTGACGGAGCATTGGCTAAACCAAATGGCATCACCAAGTACTCGTAGTGACCAGACACCGTGCTAAACATAGTCTTCCATTCAACCCCTCCCGGATGCGGATGAGATTGTATGCACTCCGCAGGTCCGGTTTGGTAATGAACAGGGCCCCACAGAGATGTTATCTTGTTGTGCACCAACGGGAGAGGGTAACGGTACTTTGTGGTGATTTCATTGAGTCCTCTGGAATCTATACATGGACATAACCCTGGCGACATCCTGGTAAACCTCAAAGATGTCGGGCTGAAGGACAACTATAGGACTCTAAACCGACGTGGAACCACAGGGGATGGGGAAGCAGGTCCTCCGGCATTCAGGTGACCAATCTGTGATTCTCATCCTCAACAATGATATGGTGGTGTTACGATTTTGAAGCACAGGGATGCCGAGGACGATCTTGTGAACTGGTGCCCTGGTGATGAAGAAGAGGATGTTCTCCTGATGAATGGATTCCATGGTAAGATTGAGTGGTTGGGTGATGTAAGTGATGGTTCCAGATCCTAATTGCTGACTATCGAGGGCTTGAACCGGGAAAGGAGAGGAGAGCGAGTATGAGATGATGTTCAGAGAGGAGGCAAGGGTCGGGTCAATAAAGTTCCCCGCTGCACTGGAATCCACTAACGCTGTAGACACAGTACGTGAGGGAAGGTCAACTAGTGTGATGAACTCCAAAAAGAGCTTAGCAGAAAGTGATGAATATGGAATACTCACTCCTGCCCCAGGAGTTGGAAGGTCGCGTGACCGTCCCTCTGCTCTTGTGGATCCAGGATTGGGAAGTGCCGGACACAACTGGAGCTGGTGCCCTCCTTGACCACAATACAGACAGAGCCCCAGCGGTCTCCATCTGCATCGCTCTGCCGCGGGGAGACAAGAAAGTAGTCAAGACAACTAGCTTTTTTTTTTTTTAGTTTTTTAGTCTCCAAATATCCACTATTTCTAATTTTGTCCATAATATTTGTGATCTCTTTAAGGGCACAGTGATGATAGTTTGTAGAGCGATTTCCTTTACTGTCCATTGAGGTACAGTACTTAACACTGTGTTAAAGTCTCCCACCATAACCATTTAATCGTTTGTTATGAATACTTTCAAAAATGTGTGGATCATCCTGATTTGGACCATATAGATTAAAGAGGCATTTTTTTTCATCCACTTTCAAATTCAAGAGTCCACTGTCAGGCCCTGACCTTAGAGCCTCTTTATTTCTGTATTTGGTTAGGTCAGGGTGTGATTTGGGTGGGCATTCTAGTTTTCTATTTCTTTGTTGGACGGGTATGGTTCCCAATCAGAGGCAGCTGTCTATCGTTGTCTCTGATTGGGAATCATACTTAGGCAGCCTGTTTTCCACCCTATGTTGTGGGATCTTGTCTTTGTATAGTTGCTGTTTAGCGCTACAGAGCTGTATGGTCGGTTTGTGTTTTGTTGTTTTTTGGTGTCAATTGAAAATAAAGTAAAATGTACGTTTACCACGCTGCACCTTGGTGTAATTCCAACAACGGACGCAACATCCACCTTCCTTGCAGATCATTCCTGACTGTTTGCGCATTCAAATCAAATGTTTTGTTAGTTAGTATCATCACACCTTTTGAGGTCCTTTAACTATGACAGAAAATATTTTCACCGTCCCATTCCTTTTTCCATGCAACTTCATTTTATAGATATACAGTCGTGGCCAAAGTTTTGAGAATGACACAAATATTAATTTTCACAAAGTCTGCTGCCTCCGTTTGTATGATGGCAATTTGCATATACTCCAGAATGTTATGAAGAGTGATCAGATGAATTGCAATTAATTGCAAAGTCCCTCTTTGCCATGCAAATTAACTGAATCCCCAAAAAACATTTCCACTGCATTTCAGCCCAGCCACAAAAGGACCAGCTGACATCATGTCAGTGATTCTCTCGTTAACACAGGTGTGAGTGTTGATGAAGACAAGGATGGAGATCACTCTGTCATGCTGATTGAGTTCGAATAACAGACTGGAAGCTTCAAAAGGAGGGTGGTGCTTGGAATCATTGTTCTTCCTCTATCAACCATGGTTTCCTGCAAGGAAACACGTGCCGTCATCATTGCTTTGCACAAAAAGGGCTTCACAGGCAAGGATATTGCTGACAGTAAGATTGCACCTAAATCAACCATTTATCGGATCATCAAGAACTTCAAGGAGAGCGATTAATTTGTTGTGAAGAAGGCTTCAGGTCCAGCAAGTGCCAGGACCATCTCCTAAAGTTGATTCAGCTGCATCGGGGCACCACCAGTACAGAGCTTGCTCAGGAATGGCAGCAGGCAGGTGTGAGTGCATCTGCATGCACAGTGAGGTGAAGACTTTTGGAAGATGGCCTGGTGTCAAGAAGTGCAGCAAAGAAGTGGCTCGGGGAACAAAACATTGATGTTTTGGGTCCATGGCCAGGAAACTCCACAGACCTTAATCCCATTGAGAACTTGTGGTCAATCCTCAAGAGGCGGGTGAAAAAACAAAAACCCACAAATTCTGACAAACTCCAAGCATTGATTATGCAAGAAAGGGCTGCCATCAGTCAAGATGTGGCCCAGAAGTTAATTGACAGCATGCCAGGGCGGATTGCAGAGGTCTTGGAAAAGAAGGGTCAACACTGCAAATATTGACTCTTTGCATCAACTTCATATAATTGTCAATAAAAACCTTTGACACTTATGAAATGCTTGTAGTTATACTTCAGTATTCCATAGTAACATCTGACAAAAATATCTAAAAGACACTGACGCAGCAGATTTGTGAACATTTATATTTGTGTCATTCTCAAAACTTTTGGCCACGACTGTAGAGTGAGTTTCCTGTAAACAGTATGTTACAGTATATATAATTTCTTTAGCCACGTAAAGACTGATCATCTTTTCTCATAATCTACTAAACCATTATAATTACAACTGGCTATACTTACCCCTTACCATAACTAGATACTATTGTCATTCCAAATGTGCCATAATTAGTGCTTGGAAAATTACTGCCATAAGAGGAATCATGACGGTCAACAATAGAGATTTCAAATGTTTAGAAATGAAGAAACAGGTACTAGCAATATGCACAAAGCAACTGTCATTTTCATGTTCTTTTTGTTCGCTTTTGTTTTTTTATTCCCTTGCCTATTGTCTGTGAGCCAATGCCACAGATGTTAGAAAATTGAGTTAGTGTCACGTTCTGACCTTAGTTCCTTTGTTTTGTCTTTGTTTTAGTATGGTCAGGGCGTGAGTTGGGGTGGGCAGTCTATGTTATTTTTTCTATGATTTGGGATTTCTGTGTTTGGCCTGGTATGGTTCTCAATCAGAGGCAGCTGTCAATCGTTGTCCCTGATTGAGAACCATACTTAGGTAGCCTGTTTTCACCCTTGAGTTGTGGGTGATTATTTTCTGTTGAGTGTTTGTATTCTGCACCAGACAGAACTGTTTCGGTTTTGTTCGTTCACGGTGTTGTTGTGTATTTCAGTGTTCAGTTTGATTCATTAAATATTAACATCATGAACACATACCACGCTGAGCTTTGGTCCTCACCTTCTTCCACCAACAACGACCGTTACAGAATCACCCACCACAACCGGACCAAGCAGTGTGGTACCCAGGAGCAGCAAGTTCAATACTCCTGGACTTGGGAGGAGATCTTGGATGGCAAGGGACCCTGGGTACAGCCGGGAGAATATCGCCGACCCAAGGCAGAGCTGGAGGCAGCGAAAGCCACGGATCCTCGAATCCCTCATCGCTTTGACCATCCGAATCGATGTCCCTGACGATCTTGTTGCCGAGAGAACCCGAGAATTCCTGACCTTCCGATGCCGGCTGAGTCACCGCTTCCCGAGCCTATTCAACTAATCGGTAGAGCTGGGCTATCACCAGCAGAACGGCAATACAGGATCAACACAAAGAGTTGTCTGTATTTCGGGACTCTCAGTCATTTTGTGTCCTCTTGTCCTTTAAAAAGATCAGGCTCATTGGAGCGAGTACTCTGGTGGGCCCTATGGAGAACCTACCTGACTCCTTTGCTCGCACCCCTGTTCATGCCATTCTGCTGTGGGGAAACCAGTCTAAATCTCTTCGGGTCCTCATTGACTCTGTGACCAATGTTTTTTGGACGCTACCCTGACTTCCGAGCTGAACATCCCCACTCAGCCCTTCTTCTTTCCCATGAATGTTAGAGCGCTGAACAGGCGCTCTACAGGCCGGGTCACTCATATTACCACTCCCATCAACCTATGGATGTCAGGGAATCAGAGCGTCCAGGTCCCTGGACCTCTCCGCCATTCCCGTGGAGTACTAGGACCTTCGGGAGGTGTTCAACAAGGCCCGGGACACTTCACTTCTGTGTTTTCCAAGCTGGATCTATGGAACGCCTACCACCTGGTTCGGATATGGGAGGGGGATGAGTGGAAGACTGCCTTGAACATGACCAGCGGCCACAACGAGTATTTGGTCATGCCATTTGGCCTCACCAATGCCCCTGCTGTGTTCCAGACTCTGGTAAATGATGTTCTCCGTGACATGTTGAACCGATTTTTCATTGTCTACATTGATGATATCCTTGTCTTCTCCCACTCCCCCTAAGAACATGTGCTCCACGTCCGACAGGTTCTTCAACATCTCCTGGAGAACCAGCTGTTTATTAAGGCAGAGAAGTGAGTTCCATCGCTCCACCATCCTCTTTCTGGGGTACATCTTCTCCGTTGGGAGTGTCCAGGGAAGGTGAGAGTGGTGGTGGATTGGCTTCAGCCTTTGTCAAAGGTGCAGCTGCAATGTTTCCTGGGGTTAGCCAACTTCTAATGCCGTTTCACCCGGGGTTACAGCACCCTGGCTTCTCCCCTGTCAGCACTCACCTCTCCCAAGGTTCTGTTCACAGGGTCCCCTGCTGCTGACCGGGCAGTCCGGGACCTCAAACACTGCTTCACCACTGCTCCCATCCTGGTTCATCCCGATCCTTCCCGTCAGATTGTGGTGGTGGCCGATGCGTCGGATGTAGGAGTGGGGGCGGTCCGATCCCAGCGTTCTGCCCTGGACCTGAAGCTACATCCCTGCGCCTTCTTCTCCCACCACCTTACAACTACTATGTGGGAAATCGTGAGCTTCTCGCAGTGAAGATGGCGTTGGAGGAATGGAGGCACTGGCTGGAGGAGGAGGAAAACCCATTCATCGTATGGGCTGACCACAAAAACATGGAGAATCTCTGCACCGCCAAGCGCCTCAACTCCAGGCAAGCTAGATGGGCCCTGCTGTTCACATGGTTCAACTTCTTTCTCTCATATCGGCCAGGATCCAAGAATACAGTGCCTTGCGAAAGTATTCGGCCCGCTTGAACTTTGCGACCTTTTGCCACATTTCAGGCTTCAAACATAAAGATATAAAACTGTATTTTTTTGTGAAGAATTAACAACAAGTGGGACACAATCATGAAGTGGAACGACATTTATTGGATATTTCAAACTTTTTTAAACAACAAAAACTGAAAAATTGGGCGTGCAAAATTATTCAGCCCCCTTAAATTAATACTTTGTAGCGCCACCTTTTGCTGCGATTACAGCTGTAAGTCGCTTGGGGTATGTCTCTATCAGTTTTGCACATCGAGAGACTGACATTTTTTCCCATTCCTCCTTGCAAAACAGCTCAAGCTCAGTGAGGTTGGATGGAGAGCATTTGTGAACAGCAGTTTTCAGTTCTTTCCACAGATTCTCGATTGGATTCAGGTCTGGACTTTGACTTGGCCATTCTAACACCTGGATATGTTTATTTTTGAACCATTCCATTGTAGATTTTGCTTTATGTTTTGGATCATCGTCTTGTTGGAAGACAAATCTCCGTCCCAGTCTCAGGTCTTTTGCAGACTCCATCAGGTTTTCTTCCAGAATGGTCCTGTATTTGGCTCCATCCATCTTCCCAATTTTAACCATCTTCCCTGTCCCTGCTGAAGAAAAGCAGGCCCAAACCATGATGCTGCCACCACCATGTTTGACAGTGGGGATGGTGTATTCAGGGTGATGAGCTGTGTTGCTTTTACGCCAAACATAACGTCTTGCATTGTTGCCAAAAAGTTCAATTTTGGTTTCATCTGACCAGAGCACCTTCTTCCACATGTTTGGTGTGTCTCCCAGGTGGCTTGTTGCAAACTTTAAACGACACTTTTTATGGATATCTTTAAGAAATGGCTTTCTTCTTGCCACTCTTCCATAAAGGCCAGATTTGTGCAATATTCGACTGATTGTTGTCCTATGGACAGAGTCTCCCACCTCAGCTGTAGATCTCTGCAGTTCATCCAGAGTGATCATGGGCCTCTTGGCTGCATCTCTGATCAGTCTTCTCCTTGTATGAGCTGAAAGTTTAGAGGGACGGCCAGGTCTTGGTAGATTTGCAGTGGTCTGATACTCCTTCCATTTCAATATTATCGCTTGCACAGTGCACCTTGGGATGTTTAAAGCTTGGGAAATCTTTTTGTATCCAAATCCGGCTTTAAACTTCTTCACATCAGTATCTCGGACCTGCCTGGTGTGTTCCTTGTTCTTCATGATGCTCTCTGCGCTTTTAACGGACCTCTGAGACTATCACAGTGCAGGTGCATTTATACGGAGACTTGATTACACACAGGTGGATTGTTTTTATCATCATTAGTCATTTAGGTCAACATTGGATCATTCAGAGTTCCTCACTGAACTTCTGGAGAGAGTTTGCTGCACTGAAAGTAAATGGGCTGAATAATTTTGCACGCCCAATTTTTAAGTTTTTGATTTGTTAAAAAGTTTGAAATATTCAATAAATGTCGTTCCACGTCATGATTATGTCCCACTTGTTGTTGATTCTTCACAAAAAAAAACAGTTTTATATCTTTATGTTTGAAGCCTGAAATGTGGCAAAAGGTCGCAAAGTTCAAGGGGGCCGAATACTTTCGCAAGGCACTGTATCAAGCCGGATGCACTCTTGCCATTATAGACCTACGGCTATTACCCCGGAGCCCAAGACCACCCTTCCCACCACGTGCCTGGCGACGGAATCTCAGCTGGGATATAGGAAAACAAGTCTGGGAGGCACAGCATTCCCAGCCTAACCCCGGTGGGGTCCAGATAACCAGATGTTCGTGCCTTACGCAGTCCGCTCCGATGATGCTTTTGCTGGCCCACCATGGTCCCTGACGTCGCCGCATTTGTCGCGGCTTGCACGGTGTGTGCACAAAACAAGACCACTCAACAAGCTGCCGCTGGTCTCCTCCAACCTCTGCCTGTTCCTCACCATCCCTTGTCCCACAAACTTTTGAATGGTACTGTATGTCTCTCTCTTATTATAAGAATCAACAATTGTACTAAGGTGTGCCATGCATTTATCCTGAATTTGGTCCCAAAGTTACCCAAAGTTACCTGGCTCAATCATCTTTTCAGGTCCAATTCAAAATGTAATGAGGTCAAGAAGTATGAATGAGTAATCTACAGACTGAAAACTTTGGCTCTCAGCATCATTCCTTTGTTTTACCTGAAACTGCAGGTTATTCTATCTATGAATCTCTGTCTCTCTATATCTATCTCTTCTTCCCCCTTCTCTCAAGGGGGAAGATGTTTTTCATACCCTCTCACTGCCTGTTTCATCTCCTGTGTCTGCAGGTCCTTGTGCTCTCCTTCCCAATCAGGGCCCTTGAATTCTCTTCAAGGCCTCCCTCTCACCTTCTGCCACATTCACTACCAAAGCCAGTCTAACAAAGACCCAAGGCAGAGGCACAGCGAGAGGACAGAAGAGAGAGAGAGAGAGAGAACGTAGGGATGGATTGGGAAAGATGGAGAAAGAGAGAAGGAGAGAAAAGAGAGCAAGGGACAGATTGAACGTGTACGGGAGGAATGCAGGACCAAATTAGATCCTCTTGGAGTACAGACACTGAATTAATTCCAAAGAGAATATTGCATTGTCTTCCCCCCACCCCCCTCTGCATTGGGACACAGAGCAGTGTTATTTTCCCTGGGCTGGCATCCCTATTCCTATTTTCTTTCTGCAGATAGTCCCTGGCTATTGATACCGCTGGCATCAATGCTTTCTCTCTATTTATTCTGCTCATGCTGTTGCTATTGCAGCAGCTCCAGCACTGTAAATGTGCTCAAATAAGCTAAAAGAGCTCCAGTTTTTTGGGGGGTGGGACATTAGCCATATTTGACAAATATACAGTAGAAAGAGCATTGTATGGCTGAAACACATTGAAACAATGTATGCAAAATATCATCTTATATTGACCAAATCATATTTTACAGGTCGGGAATAGATGGGGAAGGATAGGAGTTCATGACATTTAAGGTGAGAGGAACTTTCTAAGTCATCAACATGTGAACTATGGGGACTTTAATGTGTTGCTATGAGGAACATTTTCTGTTACCCACTACCATGTGACCATAATAACGGCGTTTTGCCACTGAACGCCCCTTCCCATCTGTTTCCACTGCACATACAGCCAATGGAAGTTGCTGGCGGCCTCTTGAAACACTTGGCCTGCATTGAGAGATCCAAAAACCTGCATTTTTAAATTCAAACTGTGGTTGGAAATGGTATCTGGCTGAGTTTGCTGATTAAGGCCACTACGCTCTGAAGCTTTTTGTCAGTTGGTTCTAACTGCATAATAGATTGCAAAAAAAAATGTTTTATGAGCATGGCCTTATTTCTATTACAGCATACTGGATGACTGTCATTCATATTCCATGTAATCAGCAATATCAATAGGTTTAGGTCAGTTAACACATAGCAGCTGTGAGTATTTCTGGATAAGTCTCGAAGAGATTTGCACACCTGGATTTTAAAATATTTGCACATTATTCTTTTAAATATTCTTCAAGCTCTGTCAAGTTTATTGTTGATCATTGCTAAACAGCCATTTTCAAGTCATGACATAGATTTTTAAGCCGATTTAAGTCAAAATTGTAACTAAGCCAGTCAGGAACATTCAATAGCGTCTTGGTAAGCAACTCCAGTGTATATTTGGCATTGTGTTTTAGGTTATTGTCCTGCTGAAAGGTGACTGTCTCACGGTGTCTGTTGGAAAATAGAAAACAATATTTTGCCTGTGCTTAGCTATTCCATTTGTTTTTATCCTAAAAAAAACTCCCTAGTCCTTGCCGATGACAAGCACACACATAACATGATTCAGCCACCACCATGCTTGAAAATATAAAGAGTGGTACTTAGTGATGTTTTGTTGGATGTTCCCCAAACGCTTTGTATTCAGGATATAAAGTTAATTTCTTTGCCACATTTTTTGCAGTTTATAGCAAGCTGTTCAGGCCCTGAGGCAGCAAAGCAGCCCCAAACCATGATGCTCCGTCCACCATAGTTTACAGTTTGGATGAGGTTTTGATGTTGGTGTGCTGTGCCTTTTTTTCTCCACACATGGTGTTGTGTGTTCCTTCCAAACAACACAACTTTAGTTTCATCTGTCCACAGAATATTTTGCCAGTAGTGCTGTGGAAGATCCAGGTGTTATTTTGCAAACTTCATAAGTGCAGCAATGTGTTTTTTTTTTGGACAGCAGTGGCTTCTTCCATGGTGTCCTCCCATGAACATCATTCTTGTTTATTGTTTTACGTATTGTAGACTCGTCAACAGAGATATTAGCATCTTCCAGAGATTTCCATAAGTCTTTAGCTGACACTCTAGGATTCTTCTTAACCTCATTGAGCATTCTGCGCTGTGCTATTGCAGTCATCTTTGCAGGATGGCCACTCCGAAGGAGAGTAGCAACAGTGCTGAAATTTCTCCATATAGACATTTTGTCTTACCGTGGACTGACATTTAGAGATCATTTTGTAACCCTTTCCAGCTTTATGCAAGGCAACAATTCTTAATCTTAGGTCTTCTGAGATCTCTTTTGTTTGAGGCATGGTTCTTCTCAGGCAATGCTTCTTGTGAATAGCAAACTAAAATTTTGTGAGTGTTTTTTATGAGGCAGCTCTAACCAAAATCTCCAATCTCATCTTATTGATTCGATTCCAGCTTAGTTGACTCCTGACTCCAAATAGCTTTTGGAGAAGTCATTAGCCTTGGGGTTCACATACTTTTCCCAACCTACACTGTGAATGTTTAAATGATGTATTCAATATAGACAAGAAAAATACAGTAATTTGTAGGTTATTAGTTTAAGCACACCGTATGTGTCTATTGTTGTGACTTAGATGAAGATCAGATAAAATTTTATGTTAAATAATGCAGAAATCCAGGTAATTCCAAAGGGTTCACATACTTTTTCTTGCCACTGTATGGCAAAATAACACAAAATCTGGCTAATTAAAATGTAACTATCTTCCTCATAATTGGAAGGACCACTTCCATGTACTCTTTAAATTGGTCACACATTAAACAACATCATGAATTGTTATGTGAATGGAACCGGTGAATTGCGGCAACCTAGTAACATACCGTGAATTTGAAAAGTATTCAGACCCCTTCCCTTTTTCCAAATGTAATTACGTTAGTCTTATTCTAAAATGGATTAAATAAACTGTTTTCCTCATCAATCTACACACAATACCCCATAATAACAAAGCGAAAAATAGGTTTTTAAGAACAGAAATACCTTATTTACATACGTTTTCAGACCTTTTGCTATGAGACTAGAAATTGAGCTCAGGTGCATCCTGTTTCCATGGATCATCCTTGAGATGTTTCTACAACTTGATTGGAGTCCACCTGTGGTAAATTCAATTGATTGGACATGATTTGGAAAGGCACACACCTGTCTATATAATGTCCCACAGTTGACAGTGCATGTCAGTGCAAAAACAAAGTTATGAGGTCGAAAGAATTGTCCGTAGATCTCAGAGACAGGATTGTGTCGAGGCACAGATCTGGGGAAGGGTACAACACATTTCTGGAGTATTGATGGTCCCCGAGAACACAGTTGCCTCCATCATTCATAAATGGTAGAAGCTTGGAACCTAAATACTCTCAGACCATGACAAACAAGATTCTCTGGTCTGATGAAACCAAGATTGAACTCTTTGGCCTGAATGCCAAGCGTCACATCTGGAGACAACCTGGCACCATGTTTTTCAGTGGCAGGGACTAGGAGACTAGTCAGGATCGAGACAAAGATGAATGGAGCAAAGTAGAGAGAGATTCTTGATGAAAACCTGCTCCAGGGTGCTCAGGGCCTCAGATTGGGGAGAACGTTCACCTTTCAACAGGACAACAACCCTAAGCACACAGCCAAGACAACGCAGGAGTGCCTTCGGGATAAGTTTCTGAATGTTCTTGAGTGGCCCAGCCAGAGCCCGGACTTGAACCCGATCGAACATCTCTGGAGAGATCTGAAAATAGCCATGCAGCAACGCTGCCCATCCGACCTGACAGAGCTTGAAAGGATCTGCAGAGAAGAATGGGAGAAGCTCCCCAAATACAGGTGTGCCAAGCTTGCAGAGTCATACCCCAAAAATACTTTAGGCTTGTATAAATAGTGAAGAGAACAACTCCCTGTGGTACACCTTCATCCACATCAAGAAATCCAGACTTAACACCATCAATCATGATGGCCTGAATTTTGTCACTAAGATAATCATGAAACAATAAACTGGCGTCGGAGCTCAGGCCTATCGAGGACAACTTATTCAATAAAATATCATGATCAACAGTATCAGGGGCTTTTGACAGATCCACAATCAAAGCAGCATGTTTAGTGTATAAAGCATGGACAAAATTATTAACAACTAAAGTGGTTGCTTTAATAGTGCTATGCCCAGGCCTAAACTCTGATTGGTTTACCTTCAAAATGAAATTTTCAGATAAAAAAAGAGCAAAGTTGTACATTTGCCAACAATTTAAGAATCTTAGCTTGACAAGGAAGCCTTGAAATGGGGCGATAATTATTAAGATCGCTACTATCCCTGCCCTTATGGAGTGGTAGAACAAGAGCGGATTTACATACTTTTGGAATATTTCCTGAAAACCATGTTAAGTAGAACATGTGGGTGATTGAGCCAACAATGATGGGTGCTGCACACTTAAGCAGACCGCGTTCCAATTGGCATTTGCATTTCTCTACAAGTAGGGTAAGTCAACATGTTATTTCTACTTGCGCACGCACGCACACACACACACAAACACACGCACTCACACTTACACACACAGAAATCAGTACCATGGACATCCACATTATATTTAGCTTACGTTGATTGGACTAAATTGTTTTTGGAATCTTTTAGTTCTCACCGTATTAGACTAAGCATAGGTGATTTGATGATGTTGAAATGTTGAAGTTGAAATGGTGCTGGAATAGTGGAAGCAGCTCCTGTTTTCGTTGGAGCATGCGGTAACTCTCTGCTGTTCTAAATCAATAGCTGTTTAGAAGTCCGAAAATGTCTGAAACATTAACTTGATTGACCATGCTGAAGGTCATGTAACGTTTATGACATGCAATATGCTTTGTGGATGCCATGAAACAAAGGTGTGGTTTGAATTCATTCTGCCACTATGTCTTGTTATTGTCTCGGCCTTAGGCCTATACAGTGGGGAGAACAAGTATACAGAGCATGTAGAGGTCTGTCATTTTTATCATAGGTACACTTCAACCGTGAGAGACGGAATCAAAAATGTAATCCTTATTTAATCCCTGATGTCCTTACACAGCTCTCTGGTCTTGGCCATTGTGGAGAGGTTGGAGTCTGTTGGATTGAGTGTGTGGACAGGTGTCTTTTATACAGGTAACGAGTTCAAACAGGTGCAGTTAATACAGGTAATGAGTGGAGAAAAGGAGGGCTTCTTAAAGAAAAACTAACAGGTCTGTGAGAGCCGGAATTCTTACTGGTTGGTAGGTGATCAAATACTTATGTCATGCAATAAAATGCAAATTAATTACTTAGAAATCATACAATGTGATTTTCTGGATTTTTGTTTTAGATTCTGTCTCTCACAGTTGAAGTGTACATATGATAAAAATGACAGACCTCTACATGCTTTGTAAGTAGGAAAACCTGCAAAATCGGCAGTGTATCAAATGCTTGTTCTCCCCACTGTATATATAAAAACAAAAACAGGTGTAGACCTTACAGTGAAATGCTTAATTATCACAGTGTCAAGGCATGTGAACTAACAGGTTATAGCGCAAACAAGTCAATTATCACAACGCATATGTTGTAATAGGACTTTGTTTCTGTCTTGTTTCCCCAGTGATTTTATCCATGCTCCGTTAATGCTTCACACAGTTTCCTCCTCAGAGGGACACCTGGCAGGGTGCCTCTGTTCTTCAAACAGTTTTGTTTACTTTCTGTTTGGGAAGTTAAGTACGCCTTGCCTTTCAAGCAGTGGCAAAGTACCCAATTGTCATACTGTAGTAAAAGTAAATATACAGTACCTTAATAGAAAACGACTCAAGTAAAGGTGAAAGTCACCCAGTAAAATAGTGCTTTAGTAAAAGTATATAAGTATTTGGATTGAAATATACTTAAGTTTAAAAGTAAATGTAATTGCTAGAATATACTTAAGTATCAAAAGTAAAAGTATAAATCATTTCAAATTCCTTACAATATATTAAGTGAACCAGACGGCACAATTGTTATTTTAATTTTTTTCTGGATTGAAGCACACTCCAACATAATTTACAAATGAAGCATTTGTGTTAAGTGAGTCTGCAAGATCAGAGGCAGTACATTCAAAATGTAACAAGTACTTTTAGGTGTCAGGGAAAATGGAGTGAAGTAAAAATTGTAAAAAAATATAAATAGTAAAGTACATATACCTAAAAAATGACTTAAGTGGTACTTTAAAGTATTGTTACTTAACTACTTTACACCACTCCTTTCAAGGCCCCATCTCGGTTCTTGTTTTGGCATCATTTCTGGTGTTAGCATACTAATATTTCCTTGGGTAATTGTTGTTGATTAAATGCACACTTGTGTGGTTTACGTTTTACAGGAAAAGTATGGTATCCCCATGGTGATGTTTGGCCCCTCATGCTGTGTAGTAACCCTGAGGCGGTGCTCTTAATGTGTGCTAAGTCAAGCCATCAAAATACGTCCCTGGTCTCAGCCTTGCACATACAGTATCTGAAGGCCTGCTTGATTCACCACCACAAGGCCATATATCAACACAGGGGGGATGGGTGAGGACTATATTTCTCGCAGCACAAAGATCAATATGCCGTGCACCCACATGAGACAACCAGATTTACAACATAACAGTGTGAGTTATGAACATATCCTCTCCCTCTTTCTCCTCCCCACCCTGACGATCAGAGAACAGAGGATCCACCATCTTGAGTCAAGCTTGTCAATTCAGTTCAAAGGAAATCAGCAGCATCAATGCATTATAATGTCTATTTAAAGGCTGTTAAAGGTCTGATTATTGACACATGTAATGCTATTTTGTGATATTTACAGGCAATAGAAGTAAGCTTGATTTTTTTTTAAATTAGTGTTTGATTCGGGACCTATCAACATGCTTAGTCAATTCCTCCATTTAGTCAACAATCTGAAAGGCAGTAACCTCAGTCTAGGCATCTATCCTAAAATACAATCTACCCAAAATATATTGAGGTACATTTGAGTCACACAGACATTAGCCATCTATTTGGTATATCCTAATG
Source organism: Oncorhynchus mykiss (assembly GCF_013265735.2). Classification (NCBI taxonomy): domain Eukaryota; kingdom Metazoa; phylum Chordata; class Actinopteri; order Salmoniformes; family Salmonidae; genus Oncorhynchus; species Oncorhynchus mykiss. Next base: position 15,409,522 of record NC_048570.1, read on the forward strand.
GCAGAGGGTAGTAGTAATGTCCTTGTTTAGAAGAAGAGCTCATGTGAGTTGTTGACCACCCGACGGTGAACCCAGCCAAACCAATAATTAAATCATCCTTTATTACCATGAAGGTCAGGAAAAAAACCTCACACTTGTGGTTGTGGGAAATTCTCAACTCACATGTGTTGAGGATGTTAGATCACCATGCTGCTGTACAGCTCAGTGAATTGATGAAAATACCTTTGGACTAAAGCCTTGGTCAAGGCCTCTCTAGTCGTGGTCTTGGAAAATGTATTTACTCTGACTTAATGCAAAGCTCCAAGATCAGTCAATTAATAAAATATGACCTGTGTATTACAGCATCGTGTTTAGGTTAAAACAGGTGAAATATTGTTGAGTTCAAATCTATGTTATGTTTTGAATGCAACCTGTGCTTGTAAGTGGTAAACAGCCCTACATGGGAAGGGGGAAGCCTGTGGTTTTCTTTCAGAGGGTGCTCCATGTTTAGCAATAGTTACTGTAATGAAAGCCCAACTGCATGTGGTACCTGATTCAGTGATTGTTCTGCACTCATCTCTATACCTTTCGGTGGCGGTCACTGAATGACTATTCCCTTGCAATGCAAAACGGTTTCTCACAGGTGGCAATCAAAAACACACCCGCACAATTTAGAGTTAATGGCCCTAAAGCTCAATTTTGCAGCAAATGAAGGGATTACCTGTGCTTAGATTGTGTGGAACTAAATATAGACATTCATCTTCTGTGATCTCCCAGACCTGTGCCTGCATGTATGAGCAAATCTTTCTGTGCCTGGCTGTTAGTGGGCCTGCAGCACATTTTCCACAAGCCTAGCTGTGATACATCAGATGCCAAGTTGGACGTCAATGACACACAGGACACTGTGGGTGGAGGGGATAGAGGGTAAGGAGAAATAATTGATTCTTTGTTCAGCTCAATCATGTGGAATGATATTGAATTGGATACGGTTTAGTAGGGTCACTGAATCTGGAAATAATTTGTTCAGAGAGTCAGAGAAGCTTATTGTGAAAGTGGTCAGACTTTCAGACCTAAGAGTTGTGTAAATGTGAACTTAATCAATGAGACCTACTGTACCCAAAAATATACTGAACAAAATACAAACACAACATGTAAAGTGTTGGTCCCGTGTTTCATGAGTTGAAACAAAAGTTCCCAGAAATGTTCCATTAGCACAAAATGCTTATTTCTCTCAAATGTTGGGCACAAATTTGTTTACATCCCTTTTTGTGAGAATTTCTCCTTTGCCAGGATAATCCATCCACCTGACAGGTGTGGCATATCAAGAAACTGATTAACTGGCATGATCATAACACAGGTGCACCTTGTGATGGGGACAATTAAAAGCCACTCTAAAATGTGCAGTCTTGTCACACAACACAATAACACATTTGTCTCAAGTTGAGGGAGTGTACAATTGGCATTGTAACGTATACGCTGGGAGTTGGACAGCAAGTGCAGGTGGTGAGTTTAATAATAAATGGAACATCGAACTACACAACAAACACGAGTAGCATATAGACTTGAAAAACATAAACAATCCTGACTGGGGAAAGAACCGAAGGGAGTACCAGATATAGGGGATGTAATAAGTGAGGTAATGGAGTCCAGGTGAGTGTAAAGCTTGATGCCAGGTGTGCGTAATGATGAATCCCAGGACTAGTGGTTCATATACCAGCGACGTTGAACGCCGGAGGGGAGGAGCGGGAGTAGACGTGACAGGCATGCTGACTGGAGGAATGTCCACCATAGCTGATGCATGTTTGTTTCTCTACTAAAAGCCACCTTCAACGTCTTTTTATAGAATTTGGCAGTAAGTCCAAACGGCCTCACAACCGCAGACCACGCATACATGATTGTGTGGGCGAGCAGGTTTGATGATGTCATCGTTGTGAACAGAGTGCCCCTCATGGTAGCGGTGGGGTTATGGTATGGGCAGGCATAAGCTACGGACAACGAATGCACATACAGTTAAAGTTGGGTCAGATGTGTACATACACTCAATATTTGGTAGCATTGCCTTTAAATTATTTAAATTGGGTCAAACAATTCAGGTAGCCTTCCACAAGCTTCCCACAATAAGTTTGGTGAATTTTGACCCATTCCTCCTGACAGGGCTGGTGTAACTGAGACAGGTTTGTAGGCCTCCTTGTTCGCACACGCTTTTTCAGTTCTGCTCACACATTTTCTACAGGATTGAGGTCAGGGCTTTGTGATGGCCACTCCAATTCCTTGACTTTGTTGTCCTTAAGATATTTTGCCACAACTTTGGAAGTATGCTTTGGGTCATAGTCCATTTTGAAGACCCGTTTGCGACCAAGCTTTAACTTCCTGAGTGATGTCTTGAGATGTTGCTTCAATATATCCACAATTTTTTTATGTGCACCAGTCCCCCCTGCAGCAAAGCACCCCCACAACATGATGCTGCCACCCCCGTGCTTCATGGTTGGGATGGTGTTCTTCGGCTTGTAAGCCTCCCTCTTTTTCCTCCAAACATAACGATGGTCATTATGGCCAAACAGTTCTATTTTTGTTTCATCAGACCAGAGGATATTTCTCCAAAAAGTACGATATTTGTCCCCATGTGCAGTTGCAAACTGTAGTCTGGCTTTTTTATGGCGGTTTTGGAGCAGTGGCTTCTTCCTTGCTGACCGGCCTTTCAGGTTATGTCGATATAGGACTTGTTTTACTGTGGATATAGATACTTTTGTACCTGTTTCCTCCAGCATCTTCACAAGGTCCTTTGCTGTTGTTCTGGGATTGATTTGCACTTTTCACACCAAAGTACATTCATCTCTAGGAGACAGAACGCATCTCCTTCCTGAGTATGACGGCTGCGTGGTCGCATAGTGTTTATATTTGCGTACTAATGTTTATACAGATGAACGTGGTACCTTCAGGCATTTTGAAATTGCTCCCAAGGATGATCCAGACTTGTGGAGGTCTAAAAAAAATTCTGATGTCTCTGCTGATTTATTTTGATTTTCCCAAGATGTCAAGCAAAGAGGCACTGAGTTTGAAGGTAGGTCCTGAAATACATCCACATGTACACCTCCAATTGACTTAAATGATGTCAATTAGCCTATCAGAAGCTTCTAAAGGCATGACAATTTTCTGGAATTTTCCAAGCTGTTTAAAGGCATAGTCATCTTAGTGTATGTAAACTTCTGACCCTCTGGAATTGTGATACAGTGAATTATAAGTGAAATAATCTGTCTGTAAACAATTGTTGGAAAAATGATTTGTGTCATGCACAAGGTAGATGTCCTAGCCGACTTGCCAAAACTATAGATTGTTCAGAAGAAATTTGTGGAGTGGTTGAAAAACGAGCTTCAACGACTCCAACCTAAGTGTATATAAACTTCCGACTTCAACTGTGGATACCGTGACGAGATCATGAGGCCCATTGTCATCCCAGTGATCCACTGCCATCACCTCATGCTTCAGCATGATAATGCACTGCCCCATGTCACAAGTATCTGTACACAATTCCCGGAAGCTGAAAATGTCACAGTTCTTCCATGGTCTGCAAACTCACCAGACATTTAGCATGTTTGGGACGCTTTGATTCAACGTGTACGACAGCTTGTTCCAGTTCCGGCCAATGTACAGCAACTTCACACAGCCATTGAAGAGGAGTGGGACAACATTCCACAGGCCACAATCAACAACCTGATCAAGTTTATGCGAAGGAGATGTGTCACGCTGCATGAGGCAAATGGTGGTCACACCAGATACTGACTGGTTTTCTGATCCACGCCCCTACTTTTTTAAAAGGTATCTGTGACCAAGAGATGCATATATGTAATCCCAGTCCATAGATTAGGGCCTCATGAATTTATTTGAATTGACTGATTTCTTTATATGAACTCTAACTCAGTAAAATCTTTGAAATTGTTGCATGATACAAAAGACGTTCACATTTTAAACATTCAGGCCATCGTTGCCAGACATTTTTTCTGTGAACATATAAGATTGAATGGATCCTTGAGGACAAAGGCAAGAATGTTTGCTCTTGCGACCTGCATTTCATACAAAGGACTTCAGTAATGGAAAGAAACGGCTTGTTTTGTTTAGACAACAGTCATGTCTCAGTGAGCAGCAGAGGCATTGCTTTGACCGTATCGACAGAGAATAGTGGCTTTTAGAAACCCAAGACATTGAGAGAGTGGTTGTTTCTGAGCGAAACATTCCAGCAGCCATCTTTTGGTGAAGCTGGTTGTTTTGTTCAATACAATAGTTTAACACATTACTACTTGCAGGTATATTCTAAAGCTAGCATACGTATTTAAAGAGTGGGTAGAGCTGAAGTGCTGTATTTATTTATGTGATGTACTTGTATATAGGCCTATCAACAAGGATGAGGAAAAGATCTGTTGCAAAGAAACCACGGGTCCTCTGGGAGTTCAGGATACAGAGGCCTGCTCTGAGGGAGAGCCATCTAATAACGATTGGACTAATAGATCAGATGTTATCTTGGCATGTTGTATATCATTATTCTGTTCTGGAACACCCTCTGATGTCTTTTTTTCAGATCTACTAGCCCTACATCAAATATTTTGGTGATGCATACAAAGTTCAAAGACAACATTTGAAAAAGCCATTGCAAGTGTTTTGACTTCCACATAGGCCTTTACATGTGTCAATATCAGTTTTGACGCATTACTGCATTGACAACAACATCCCGTTCAACCTAACAGCGGCAGAGTAAATGCAAGAGATTCATCTTTGCAACAACATTGACCCTGTGGGCGAAAAATATGAAACGATCGAAGCAAAGACAAAATCCAAGCTGACATGACAGTTCCATTGGCCCCTGGGAAAGAATCATTTTATCGACATCCATGGTGGACACTGTCCTGGCCATCCGTCTCCATGTTCTCTATCCCGACACATAGCACATTGTAATATGATAGCTGTCATGGAATGTTTGTGCCCATTCTCGCCAAGCCAGGCATAAAACAGTCATGTTCATGCACACAAGTGAAATATTTAAATAATGCAGGGTGTTGCTGAAGGTAGTCTTGGTTGAGTATGTATCTCTGGCAATGAGAACATCTGTCTGCCAGGCAAGAAAAGGATTTTCAATTTCCCCATCTACATCTTTTGCAAAGCAGCACACTTGACATTTTTCCGTTCCAATTTCAGGAACGTCTTTGAGGAGTGTAAGCTTCTGAAAAGCTGCCCCCCCCCCCCCACCCCCATTGATTTGCAAAACAGCAGCGAGAAGATGGAGTAATTAGAAAATTTGCTTTTGGAGCTGAACATTGAGCTGTAGAAATCCGTTCCTTCTCATAGCTAAGAAGATTTCAGCCTCTTCTGAGAGGTTTTGAAAATGCCTGGATACAAGGACCGGTTACTTCTAATATATTTGAGTACAATTCAGTTGGGTTCATCTCAGCTCTGCACAACAGTGGAAAAATCTGGAGGGATAAACTAAACAGAAATGTCCCTTTTTCACGCCCTGTCTTTCAAAGATAATTCATAAAAATCCAAATAAATAAATAACTTCACAGATCTTCATTGTAAAGGGTTTAAACACTGTTTCCCATGTTTGTTCAATGAACCATAAACAATGAATGAACATGCCCCTGTGGAATGGTTGTTAAGACACTAACAGCTTACAGACGGTAGGCTTTTAAGGTCCCAGTTATGAAAACTTAGGACACTAAAGAGGCCTTTCTACTGACTCTGAAAAACACCAAAAGGAAGATGCCCAGGGTCCCTGCTCATCTGTGTCATGTCTTTGGCATCATTAAATTGAAGACTGTTATTTTATCAAATCAATTCCCTGTAATTATTATTACGTGATTAAACTAATCATGTAAATGTAATTAACTAGGAAGTCGTGGCACCAAGGAAAATCTTCAGATTAAAAAGTAACAATTTTCCAAATATAACAATTCAGATATTTTTCTATCTGATCAATTAGTCTTCTAATTCATTAATTATTCTTTACCTCACGTTAGTCTCATTCCAAACATTGTAAATTGTTGGTTATCTGTACGAACCCAGCCTTTACTATCAATCATCCATATACCAATTGTCTTAATCATTTATTTACTTACTAACTAACTAAATAATCACAGAAATGCATAAACAAACACAGTAGATAGTTACAATTAAATGATAGGGGAGGTTCCCTAGTGGGCTAAGCCAATATGACGGCTTGGTGGACAAAGGGAAGTGGGTGTGGACTGAGAAGGGCGGGAACGAAAAAAGACTCACTACACAGTTGATAAATCTATTAATTGAAATGCTAATCCTTTGCACATGAACGCTCAATCATTCCTTCTGTTGGAAAGTTCATCCGAGCGTCTCTCTGCTTCCCTGAAGTCTTTCTTGGTTAGAATGTATACTTCAGGGTACCATTCAGAAATGTTCTTATAGAATAGATGTTTTAGCGGTTGTCGGTCTTCGCATTTCAGGTTGACATCATTTCTAGCTGCAGACTAGTAATTAGTATCTAAGATTTGCTCTTATTCTGTCAGGATCGATGGTCTCAGAGTTTGACCATTTCCAGCCGTGTAGCCAATGCTCCATGTGGTATGGTTAGGAATTCCACAACCATTACAACCTTAGCTTATACTGAGGTTTTTGTGGTCTAAACTCAACCTGTGCCCCCTCAGCTGACCGAGGTAAGCGTGGTCTGAAGAGGATTTTTTCAAGTGGGGGTTTAATTCGTAACAGTAGAAAAGGGCTGTTCCATGACACCAGATCATGTCTGTGCTCATGGGGGCGGGTCAATGACTTAGTTAAACTTTAAAGGGAATACAATTCTCCCACATTAACATCATTACATAATTTCACAAATAGTTTCATCTTTACTCATTCATTTTATGCAATAATTAGACGCCATCCTCATAATGGAGGCCCCTGTATAAACAGAGTTATGATAATGTGGCTGTATTGTCTTTCATGAGGTAACAAACATGAAACAAAACGGACCGGGTCGTAGCTGGCTTCTCCACTGACCGTTTACACATTCTCCAAAACATGGATATTGATCAGTTCTTAAGTTCCGTGATGTAGAGAGGTTCCTTTGTTCTACTGTGAAGCTCTCTCGCTCTATAATGCATGGCCAGGAGGAGAGAGTCTACTCCAGGAATTTACAACCTGAGAAAACAGAACCTGGGTGTAGGAGGGAGAGAGAGGGGGATGCCACGCTCTATACCCAGAAAGGGCCACATCATGACATCTGCGTGAACGTGCCTTAGGCATGCTGCAAGGAAGCATGAGGACTGCAGATGTGGCCAGGGCAATAAATTGCAATGTCCGTACTGTGGGATGCCTAAGACAGCGTTACAGGGAGACAGGACTGACAGCTGATCGTCCTCTCAGTGGAAGACCACGTGTAACAACACCTGCACAGGATCGGTACATCCGAACATCACACCTGCATAACAGCGCATACATCACAACGCATAATCCCTCCATCAATGCTCAGACCGTCTGCAATAGGCTGAGAGAGGCTGGACTGAGGGCTTGTAGGCCTGTTGAAAGGCAGGTCCTCACCAGACTTGACCGGCAACAATGTCGCCTTTGGGCACAAATCCACCGTCTCTGGACCAGACAGGACTGGCAAAAAGTGCTCTTCACAGACGAGTCACGGTTTTGTCTCACCAGGGGTGATGGTCAGATTCACGTTTATCGTCGAAGGAATGAGCGTTACACCGAGGCCTGTACTCTGGAGCGGGATCGATTTGGAGGTTTGGAGGTGGAGGGTCAGTCATGATCTGGGGCAGTGTGTCACAGCATCATCGGAGCTTGTTGTCATTGCAGGCAATCTCAACACTGTGCGTTACAGGAAGACATCATCCTCCCTCATGTGGTACCCCAGGGCTGGTAAAACCTTGGATCATTGCTGTTCTAACTTCCGCGACGCATATAAGGCCCTCCCCGCCCTCCTTTCGGAAAAGCTGACCACGACTCCATTTTGTTGCTCCCTGCCTACAGACAAAAGCTAAAACAAGAAGCTAACACGCTGAGGTCTGTTCAACGACCAATCTGATTCCACGCTCCAAGACTGCTTCCATCACGTGGACTGGGATATGTTTCGTATTGCGTCAAACAACAACGCTGATTCGGTGAGCGAGTTCATTAGAACGTGCGTTGAAGATGTCGTTCCCATAGCAACGATTAAAACATTCCCAAACCAGAAACCGTGGATTGATGGCAGCATTCGCGTGAAACTGAAAGCGCGAACCACTGCTTTTAATCAGGGCAAGGTGACCGGAAACATGACCAAATACAAACAGTGTAGCTATTCCCTCCGCAAGGCAATCAAACAAGCTAAGCGTCAGTACAGAGACAATGTAGAGTCGCAATTCAACGGCTCAGACACAAGAGGTATGTGGCAGGGTCTACAGTCAATCACGGATTACAAAAAGAAAACCAGCCCAGTCACGGACCAGGATGTCTTGCTCCCAGGCAGACTAACTCACTTTTTTGCCCGCTTTGAGGACAATACAGGGCCACTGACACGGCCCGCAAACAAAACATGCGGACTCTCCTTCACTGCAGCCGAGGTGAGTAAAACATTTAAACGTGTTAACCCTCGCAAGGCTGCAGACCCAGACGGCATCCCCAGCCACGCCCTCAGAGCATGCGCAGACCAGCTGGCTGGTGTGTTTACGGACATATTCAATCAATCCCTATCCCAGTCTGCTGTTCCCACATGCTTCAAGAGGGCCACCATTGTTCCTGTTCCCAAGAAAGCTAAGGTAACTGAGCTAAACGACTACCGCCCCGTAGCACTCACTTCCTTCATCATGAAGTGCTTCGAGAGACTAGTCAAGGACCATATCACCTCCACCCTACCTGACACCCTAGACCCACTCCAATTTGCTTACCGCCCAAATAGGTCCACAGACGATGCAATCTCCACCACACTGGACACTGCCCTAACCCATCTGGACAAGAGGAATACCTATGTGAGAATGCTGTTCATCGACTACAGCTCAGCATTTAACACCATAGTACCCTCCAAACTCATCATCAAGCTCGAGACCCTGGGTCTCGACCCCGCCCTGTGCAACTGGGTACTGGACTTCCTGATGGGCCGCCCCCAGGTAACAACATCTCCACCCCGCTGATCCTTAACACTGGGGCCCCACAAGGGTGCGTTCTGAGCCCTCTGCTGTACTCCCTGTTCACCCACGACTGCGTGGCCACGCACGCCTCCAACTCAATCATCAAGTTTGTGGACGACACAACAGTGGTAGGCTTGATTACCAACAACGACGAGACTGCCTACAGGAAGGAGGTGAGGGCCCTCGGAGTGTGGTGTCAGGAAAATAACAGGAAAATAACACTCAACGTCAACAAAACTAAGGAGATGATTGTGGACTTCAGGAAACAGCAGAGGGAACACCCCCATGTCCACATCGATGGGATAGTAGTGGAGAGGGTAGTAAGTTTTAAGTTCCTCGGCGTACACATCACAGACAAACTGAATTGGTCCACCCACACAGACAGCATCGTGAAGAAGGCGCAGCAGCGCCTCTTCAACCTCAGGAGGCTGAAGAAATTTGGCTTGTCACCAAAAGCACTCACAAACTTCTACAGATGCACAATCGAGAGCATCCTGTTTGGCTGTATCACCGCCTGGTACGGCAACTGCTCCGCCCACAACCGTAAGGCTCTCCAGAGGGTAGTGAGGTCTGCACAACGCATCACCGGGGGCAAACTACTGACTCAACTCCAGCCACTTAAATAATGGGAATTGATGGGAATTGATTTAAAATATATCACTAGCCACTTTAAACAATGCTACTTAATATAAATGTTTACATACCCTACATTATTTCTCATATGTATACGTATATACTGTACTCTATCATCTACTGCATCTTTATGTAATACATGTATCGCTAGCCACTTTAAACTATGCCACTTTGTTTACATACTCATCTCATATGTATATACTGTACTCGATACCATCTACTGCATCTTGCCTATGCCGCTCTGTACCATCACTCATTAATATATCTTTATGTACATGTTCTTCATTCCTTTACACTTGTGTGTATAAGGTAGTAGTTTGGGAATTGTTAGTTAGATTACTCGTTGGTTATTACTGCATTGTCGGAACTAGAAGCACAAGCATTTCGCTACACTCGCATTAACATCTGCTAACCATGTGTATGTGACAAATAACATTTGATTTGATTCCTGCAGGCTCATCCTGACAGGACCCTCCAGCATGACAATTCCACCAGCCAAACTGCTCGTTCTTTGCGTGATTTCCTGCAAGACAGGAATGTCAGTGTTCTGCCATGGCCAGCAAAGAGCCCGGATCTCAATCCCATTGAGCACGTTTGGGACCTGTTGGATCGGAGGTTGAGGACTAGGTTCATTCCCCCCAGAAATGTCTTGGAACTTGCAAGTGCCTTGGTGGAACAGTGGGGTAACATCTCACAGCAAGAAGTGGCAAATCTGGTGCAGTCCATGAGGAGGAGATGCACTGCAGTACTTAATGCAGCTGGTGGCCACACCAGATAGTGACTGTTACTTTTTTGTTATTTTTGACCCCCCCTTTGTTCACGGACACCTTATTTAATTTCACATTATTCAATTCAATGTTTGCTGAAAATAAACGCAGCTGACAGGGAGAGGACGTTTCTTTTTTTGCTGAGTTTACACTTAGCTGTACGCTGCCAATTGTATTTTCTGAAAGAGTCCTATACATTTTTTTTCTCCCCCTTGAATTATTCAAGAATAAATCAAATCAAATGTTATTTGTCACATACACATGGTTAGCAGATGTTAATGTGAGTGTAGCGAAATGCTTGTGCTTCTAGTTCCGACCATGCAGTAATATCTAACAAGTAATCCAACCTAACAATTTCACAACAACTACCTTATACACACAAGTGTAAAGGAATGAATATGTACATAAAAATAAATGAATGAGCGATGCCCGAACGGCATAGGCAAGATGCAGTAGATGGTATAGAGTACAGTATATACATATGAGATGAGTAATGTAGGGTATGTAAACATTATATGAAGTGCCATTGTTTAAAGTGGCTCATGATACATTTATTACATACATTTTCCATTATTAAAGTGGCTGGAGAGATGAGTCAGTATGTTGGCAGAAGCCACTCAATGTTAGTGATGGCTGTTTAACAGTCTGATGGCCTTGAGATAGAAGCTGTTTTTCAGTCTCTCGGTCCCTGCTTTGATGCACCAGTACTGACCTCGCCTTCTGGATGATAGCGGGGTGAACAGGCAGTGGCTCGGTTGGTTGTTGTCCTTGATTATCTTTTTGGCCTTCCTGTAACATCGGGTGGTGTAGGTGTCCTGGAGGGCAGGTAGTTTGCCCCCGGTGATGCGTTGTGCAGACCTCACTACCCTCTGGAGAGCCTTGCGGTTGTGGGCGGAGCAGTTGCCGTACCAGGCGGTGATACAGTCCGACAGGATGCTCTCAATTGTGCGTCTGTAAAAGTTTTTGGTTTTTGGTGACAAGCCAAATTTCTTTAGCCTCCTGAGGTTGAAGAGGCGCTGCTGCGCCTTCTTCGTCATGCTGTCTGTGTGGGTGAACCATTTCAGTTTGTCTGTGATGTGTATTCTGAGGAACTTAAAATACATTATTAGTTTGAGGGTTTTTAACTCTTAAACTTTAGTCAACTGTTGAAAATAAAGGCAAGGACTCAGGATCTGGACAAGAGCAGAACCAGGGACAATGTGGTGGGATTGCATGGCAACAATAATGCCTATCTCTAAGTGATGAAAGCATCCTGTCAATGAGTAAAAAATTATTCAATACATCCTTTTGTTAAAATAGTCTACTTGTAGTCTAATAAAGAGCAGACTGTATTTAGAAATGCTTCACTTAAAGTGGAACTGCCTCCTAGAACCAACTTCTTTGGTTATAAACGGCCCATGTGGCATCGAAATGAGCCATAAACATTATTTCTAGTGTCAAAATTGTGTATTCTTCAAACATGTCAGTCTTATATGGGATACCATACGAAGTGATGAAGACTAACATGTACCACCAGACATAATGTTGATTGGTACAGTATCTGTATCGGCTGTGAATGACAATAGAATTTGTAAGACAAATGTCATATTTGCAGATTGTTATATCAGCAGAACACTGCTTCTACAGTATTATGTGAAGGATGGTTAGTTCTACATGGAAGTGTTCACTTGAAGTCATTGAAACAATTTGTTTAGATTATCTACATTAGTTCAGCAATTGCTCTCTCCTCATATTACTCTGTAGGTAGTCTCGTCCAGAACCATGCCAAACAGGAGCCTGGGGAAATCCATGTCACAAAATCAGCTGAAAAAAGGTGTGAACTCATGGTGTAAATCAGTGACACCTCGCAACACATCAAACCAATCAAATGCTTGCTTAGTGGAGGTGCTCACTAGATTAGTGTCGTAGGTACAACAGTGTGTGAGGATGGCCGTGAAATCGCTGATTAAGACCCCATCAAAATATGTTGATGTATGCCGTGTTTGTGGTGAACCATATGAATGTACCAGGAACAAACATAACCTTTTTCAAGGTAAATCGTGATCGGTAAATCGTGATCGGACTACACACTGGCTTTAGAAGAGATAACGGGACCTGTCACGCTGAGTTTTCAAAAGCAGTATGTGGATCCTATCGCAATCTTCTACTCAAGTATAAAAGAAGTGCCAAGGACGTGGACAGAAACATCTGTTTTGTGAGGGAAATAGCAAATTCTAGATTTAGAACGAATAATGTGCCGTGGCTGTCTCGACCCCTAGGAGTACTAAAGGAGTGTCTGTTCAGGAAAGCACAAAGAGTCCGGCGAGACGAGGCCTATCGCAGGGACGCAGCCCCAGCGACAGATGACCAGCCACCAGATATAGGAATTAAACCGCTACAAGCACCCATTTTTTGTCTGTAAATGGCAATCACAAATGTGATGACTGCATAGTTTTTTTTCCTTCTTTTTTTCACCTTTAATTAACCAGGTAGGCTAGTTGAGAACAAGTTCTCATTTACAACTGCGACCTGGCCAAGATAAAGCATAGCAGTGTGAACAGACAACAACACAGAGTTACACATGGAGTAAACAATAAACAAGTCAATAACACAGTAGAAAAAAAGAAAAAAAGAGTCTATATACATTGTGTGCAAAAGGCATGAGGAAGTGGGCGAATAATTACAATTTTGCAGATTAACACTGGAGTGATAAATGATCAGATGGTCATGTGCAGGTAGAGATACTTGTGTGCAAAAGAGCAGAAAAGTAAATAAATAAAAACAGTATGGGGATGAAGTAGGTAAATTGGGTGGGCTAACGTATGGCACTGTGATAAACTGCATCCAGTTTGCTGAGTAGAGTATTGGAAGCTATTTTGTAGATGACATCACCGAAGTCGAGGATCGGTAGGATAGTCAGTTTTACTAGGGTAAGTTTGGCGGCGTGAGTGAAGGAGGCTTTGTTGCGGAATAGAAAGCCGACTAGATTTGATTTTAGATTGGAGATGTTTGATATGAGTCTGGAAGGAGAGTTTACAGTCTAGCCAGACACCTAGGTACTTATAGATGTCCACATATTCTAGGTCGGAACCATCCAGGGTGGTGATGCTAGTCGGGCGTGTAGGTAAGTGCTTTACCTTTCGGACAACATAGCTAATCTACAGCCAACTTTTGTCGTTGTGATAGGCCAGCTACAGTTTAACTTTTGTTTGTTTGTTTATTATCCTCGTATTAATCATTACACTCTTCATAGAAATATAGGTTGAAAACAGTGTTGCACAAGTCCTACAAGCTCACATTTGTAGGCTACATTTAATAACATCTTCAGTTTATCAGTTGATTTGATAAAGACTGTGAGCTGAAGCCAGAGTCTGGAAAGCACTCAATCTCAAGTAGCTCTGAGGACATCAATCATAGTGGTTAGAGCATTGGGCCAGTAACCCAAAGTTTGCTGGATCGAATCCCCAAGCTGACGAAGGTAAAAATCCGTCGTTCTGCCCCTGATCAAGGCAGTTAACCCACTGTTCCCCGGGTGCCGAAGATGTGGATGTTGATTAAGGCAGCCCCCCGCACCTCTCTGATTCAATTGGGTTAAATGTGGAGGACACATTTCAGTTGTGGCATTCAGTTGTACAACTGACTAGGTATTCCCTTTTCCCTTCTCATATGGTAAGTGTGCTTCTTGATCAGAAAGTGTTTGCATTGACACCTGGCAGGGTCTACCCAAGCTATGAGGAACTAGTGTTGTGCAACCACAAACTGAACTTACACCATGAAAATAAATATATGTGTGCTCGTTTGGCACATGACAGAGGGACAAACGTTGACAGTTGATTTCAGCTGTAGTGCTGAGACACTAGAAAGGACATTATCTTAAATGCAAGAGTTAGATAAGTAATGTAGGAAATTGGAAATAAGACGTAGTACTGAAACAAATGACAATGTAGACTATAAACACAAAACATGTTCACTTTAATAATAGGCCGTTATTGTAAATAAGAATTTGTTTTTAACTGACTTGACTAGTTAAATAAAGGTTATATATATATATATAAATAAAAAATTACACCGTGTTGAGGATAGCGTGGTGGATGTGTTGTTACCCACCCTTACCACCTGGGGGCGACCCGTCAGGAAGTCAGGGTAGGTAACAACACAAGGGTAGGTCCCAACACATCCACCACGCTAATCCTCAACATGGGAGGCCCCTCAGGGGTGCGTGCTCAGTCCCCTCCTGTACTCCTTGTTCACTCATGATTGCATGGCCAGGCATGACTCCAACCCCATCATTAAGTTTGCTGATCCCACTGGCAGAGGGAGATGTTTAGTCCCAGGGTCCTTATCTTAGTTATGGGCTTTCAGGGCAAAATGGTGTTGGACGCTGAGCTGTAGTCAATTAATAGCATTCTCACATAGGTGTTCCTTTTGTCCAGGTGGAAAAGGGCAGTATGGAGTGCAATAGAGGTTGCATCATATGTGGATCTGTTGGGGTGGTACGCAAATTGTAGTGGGTCTAGGATTTCTGGTATAATGGTGATGATGTAGGCCATGACCAGCCTATCAAAGCACTTCATGGCTACAGATGTGAGTGCTATGGGTCGGTAGTCATTTAGGCAGGTTACCTTATTATTCTTGGGCACAGGGACTATGGTAGTCTGCTTGAAACATGTTGGTATTACAGACTCAGACAGGGAGAGGTTGAAAGACACTTGCCAGTTGGTCAGAGCATGCTCGGAATACACGTCCTGCCAATCCGTGTAGCCCTGCGGCCTTATGAATGTTGACCTGTTTAAAGGTGTTACTCACATTGGCTGCGGAAAGCGTGATCACACAGTCGTCCGGAAAAGCTTATGCTCTCATTCATGTTCCAGTGCTACTTGCTTCGAAGCGAGCATGAAAGTAATTTAGCTCGTCTGGTAGGCTTGTGTCACTGGGCAGCTCGCGGCTGTGCTCCCCTTTGCAGTCTGTAGTAGTTTTCAAGCCCTGCTACATCCGACGAGCATCGGAGCCAGTGTAGTATGATTCAATCTTAGTGCTGTATTGATGCTTTGCCTGTTTGATGGTTCGTCGGAGGGCAAAGCGGGCTTTCTTATAAGCTTTTGGGTTAGAGTCCCGTTCCTTGGAAGCGAAAACTCTACCCTTTAGCTCAGTGCGGATGTTGCCTTTAATCCATGGCTTCTGGTTGGTGTAAGTATGTACAATCAATGTGGGGACGACATCATCAGAGCACTTATTGATGAAGCTAGTGACTGATGTGGTGTACTCCTCAATGCCAACGGAAAAATGCTGGAGAATATTGCAGTCTGTGCTAACAAAACAGTCCTGTACCTTAGCATCTGCTTCATCTGACCTATTTTTTGTTGAGTCACTGAGTCACTGGTTGAGTCACTGGTGCTTCCTGCTTTAGGTTTTGCTTATAAGCAGGAATCAGGAGGATAGAATTATGGTCAGATTTGCCAAATGGAGGGTGAGGGAGAGCTTTGTACGCGTCTCTGAGTGTGGAGTAAAGGTGGTCTAGAGTTATTTTCCATCTGGTTGCACATGTAACATGCTAGTAGAAATTAAGTTTCCCTGCATTAAAGTCCCTGGTCACTAGGAACGCCACCTCTGGATGAGTGTTTTCCTGTTTGCTTATGGCCGTGTACAGCTCATTGAGTGCTGTCTTAGTGCCAGAAAATTATCTTGGTAAATAGTATGGTCTATACCTTATCATGAGATACTCCACCTCAGGCGAGCAAAACCTTGAGACTTTCTTAGATATCTATTCCTGTAAAAGTCCTCATGTATACACAGTCTGCAAGTCATCCCAACACTGAATCATCATAATCATCATCACTCAATTGTTATCATTCCCCAAAAACTCAGCGATGATAGACAGTAGTGCAATACCATGTCTCATATCAGCAATGGGCAGAGCAGAACATTTTTCCTAAATTCAAGAAAGTAAGTGTGCACCATCTCAAATACAAGGTTGTGTATTTTCTCTCTCAGGTATTGCCTATGCTGTTCACTGACCAGTCTATGTCTTGGTTATAATTGTTGTCCTGCATGCCTCTCCAAAGGACTTGAATTTACCTCACATACATCCCTGTAGTTGCATGAGGTAGCACGATTGTCACAGCAGTCATGTTTGGGTGATATTGGTTGCATGAACTCATCAAAGAGCTAAACAGTTTCACCCGCCTGCAGCTAGTACTGTTTGACACAGACAGTCTCATCTTATCTGAAACTCCAGCAAGCTGTCTTCCATGCTACAGGATAAGTGAATGTGAGCTTATGACGTCCCTCCCCACACGGCCATATGCCAGCATGTAGAATTCAAGGTCTTGAGGTGGCCTATAATTGACTACATGATGGACATCTAGTCCCCCCCTGTCCGGGGGTATCATCGGATGGGGCCGCAGTGTCTCCTGACCCCTCCTGTCTCAGCCTCCAGTATTTATGCTGCAGTAGTTTATGTGTCGGGGGGCTAGGGTCAGTCTGTTATATCTGGAGTATTTCTCCTGTCTTATCCGGTGTCAAGTGTGAATTTAAGTATGCTCTCTCTAATTCTCTCTTTCTTTCTTTCTCTCTCTCTCGGAGGACCTGAGCCCTAGGACCATGCCTCAGGACTACCTAGCATGATGACTCCTTGTTGTCCCCAGTTTACCTGGCCGTGCTGCTGCTCCAGTTTAAACTGTTCTACCTGCGGCTATGGAAACCTGACCTGTTCACTGTGATTACTATTATTTGACCATGCTGGTCATTTATGAACATTTGAACATCTTGGCCATGTTCTGTTAAATTCTCCACCCGGCACAGCCAGAAGAGGACTGGCCACCCCTCATAGCCTGGTTCCTCTCTAGGTTTCTTCCCAGGTTTTGGCCTTTCTAGGGAGATTTTCCTAGCCACTGTGCTTCTACACCTGCATTGCTTGCTGCTTAGGGTTTTAGTCTGGGTTTCTGTACAGCACTTTGATATATCAGCTGATGTAAGAAGGGCTATATAAATACATTTGATTTGATTTTGACACCCTTAAAGTATACACCATTCCTGGTGAGGAAGTAGCCATCACAACTCTGAGATAAGATGTCTCATCTTTCAAGGCGGCTATGATGTGCATTTTTATGTGCTCAGTTGTGTCTCTGAAAGGGTAAATGTCGAAAAGCCTGTTTTCCAGTGTTTTCTCTGCTCTAGTTGGATGCACAGATGTCTCCCCAAGGAAATGCTGATGAAACTTGTTGTACAGCAAAGAACAATCTTCCATTCTCTTACAGTATATGACAGTCCTTGGGTTCTCAGGCCCCTTTGACGCCAACTCTGAGCAACCATGAACACTTCTCTACAGCTCAGGAGGCTGGTGAGGGGAGAACTGCTCATAATAATGGCCCTCTAATGGCCCTCTTGAAGCATGTGGGAACAGCAGACCGGAATAAGGATTGATTGAATATGTCCGTAAACACACCAGCCAGCTGGTCTGCGCATGCTCTGAGGACGTGGCTGGGGATGCCATCTGGGCCTGCAGCCTTGTGAGGGTTGACACTTTTAAATGTTTTACTCAAGTCGGCTGCAGTGAAGGAGAGGTTTTGGTTTTGCAGGTTTTGGTAGCGGGCTGTGTCAGTGGCACTGTATTGTCCTCAAAGCGAGAAAATAAGTTGTGTAGTCTGTCTGGGAGCAAGACATCCTGGTCCGCGATGGGGCTGGTTTTCCTTTTATAGTCCGTGATTGACTGTAGACCCTGCCACATACCTCTCATGTTTGAGCCGTTGAATTGCGACTCTACATTGTCTCTATACTGATGCTTAGCTTGATTGCCTTGTTGAGGGAATAGCTACACTGTTTGTATTCGGTCATGTTTCCTGTCACCTTGCTCTGATTAAAAGCAGTGGGTCGCGCTTTTTTTTGCGCGAATGCTGCCATCAATTCACGGTTTCTGGTTTGGGAATGTTTTAATAGACGCTGTGGGTACAACATAGCCGATGCACTTGCTAATAAACCCGCTCTCTAAATCAGCATATTCATCAATGTTGTTGTTCGATGTAGTGCGGAACATATCCCAGTCCATGTGATCGAAGCAATCTTGAAGCGTGGAATCCGATTGGTCGGACCAGTGTTGGACAGACCTGAATGCGGGAGCTTCCTGTTTTAGTTTCTGTCTACAGGCTGGGAGCAACAAAATGGAGTCGTGGTCAGCTTTTCCGAAAGGAGGGCGGGGGAGGACCTTATATGCGTCGCAGAAGTTAGAATAACAATGATCTAGGGATTTGCCAGCCCTGTTTGCACAATCGATATGCTGATAGAATTTAGGGAGCCTTGTTTTCAGATTAGTGTTATAGGAATTAAATTCCTCTGTTTTAATAACCAATTAAAATTAATCACTCTGTCAATTCATAAGAGGTTATAAGACCCTTATTGGTATAAACTGGACAGAGATCAGCCTTTGAAATCAACCAGCTGCGTTTATTCTCATGAATACTGCTCCTTACACATTTTACCACAGGTTATAAACTTAAAATGACGTCATTAGTTTCAGTACCAGCCCGTGTCATCTCCGCTCTAGTACAAAGGCTGTATGGTTCTCACATCGTCTCTCTCTATTAAGACGATATATGACTGAGCCAAGGTCAGCTAGTGTAGATAAGCCTTCTAGCCAGACTGGCTATAAGTTCATTCATTTCTACCATGGCACAGACAGTCATTGTTCTAATTCTTGATTATATTTACACACATTATATTCAGTACTAGGATTAGAAAGAAAATTCATACATATACAGTAACATAATAGTATTCTGATGAGTACATATACAGTAACATAATAGTATTCTGATTAGTACATATTGTGGCAAACCTCTTCAAGGTTAGGAGCGTTTGTCACAAATTAAGTGGTAAACTGTCACCAAATCACCCAAGAAGGAGAGTTCTTTCGAACAGGACAGTACCTGTGTGTTTGTTTCTCCGTCCTGGTCCACCCAGGCCGTAGGCGAGGTCAAGGATAGCAGGGTTCGGTACACGAATCGGGTTCTCGGTAGGTCCAGGTCCAAACGCCAACAGGTAAGTCCAAAACAATCCAGCTCATACACGGTAAATCCAGCCAATCTCTATTGTCTCTTTCTCTATTGTTCGTAGATCCTTCCAGCACTCTCTCTCTCTCTTCCTGGTTTTTCTTGACCCTTTATCTGTGGGTCGGCTCCACCTTCTGAGGGTTCCCCTTGCTTCTGGCACTTGTCGTTTTGGCGGTCGGCCATTTTGTGATCTGTAGTTCTGACAGGGGTGGCCATTTTAGTGATCGGACAGAGCCCGTTTATTAGTTCTGCTCTCACATATCTGCCATTTATCACTCGACCCCCTTCTTTGCCACAATATACAGTAACATAATAGTATTCTGATTTGTCAGTCCTGATTGAAATGTATACATAATTAGTCATCATTGATAAAAATTCCCTTAACAATTAGCCTTGTTAAAATCCCCAGCTACAAAAAAATGCAGCCTCAGGATATGTGGTTTCCAGTTTACATAGAGTCAAATTAAGTTCTTTCAGGGCCGTCGATGTGTCTGCTTGGGGGGGAATATACACGACTGTGATTATGATCGAAGAGAATTCTCAAGGTAGATAAGACGGTCGGCATTTGATTGTGAGGAATTCCAAATCAGGTGAACAGAAGGATTTGAGTTCCTGTATGTTGTTACTGTAACGGCATTCAGAGGTGGAAGAAGGATCGGACCAAAGCGCAGCGTGGTTAGTGTTCATCTTTTTAATAAGAAACTGAACACTTCAAAAATACAAAACAATAAAGTGACAACCGAAACAGTTCTGTCTGGTGCAGACACACAAAGACTGAAAATAACCACCCACAAAACACAAAGGAAAACAGGCTACCTAAATATGGTTCTCAATCAGGGACAACGATAGACAGCTGCCTCTGATTGAGAACCATATCAGGCCAAACACAGAAATAGAAAATATAGAAAAACTAACATAGACTGCCCATCCCAACTCACGCCCTGACCATACTAAATAAAGACAAAACAAAGGAATAAAGGTCAGAACGTGACAGTTATGATCACACTACGTCTCGTTAATCATAAGGCAGACACCCCCGCCCTTCTTCTTACCAGAAAGACGTTTGTTTCTGTCGGCGCGATGAGTGAAGAAACCAGCTGGCTGTACCGACTCCGATAGCGTGTCTCGAGTGAGCCATGTTTCCGTGAAACAAAGAACGTTACAGTCTCTGATGTCTCTCTGGAATGCAACCCTTGCTCGGATTTCATCGACCTTGTTGTCAAGAGAATGTACATTGGCAAGTAGTCTGCTCGGGAGCGGTGTGCCCGTCTACGCAGCCTGACCAGAATACCGCTCCATCTGCCCCTTCTACGACGTCGTTCTTTTGGGTCGCCGGCTGGGACCCGGTCCATTGTCCTGGGTGGTGGGCAAAACAGAGGATCCGCTTCAGGAAAGTCATATTCCTAGTTGTAATGTTGGTGAGTTGATGTAGGCTCCTCACTACGAGACTAAGCAAATACTAAAATCAATGTAATCTATATAAAAACATTTTGCAAGCAATGCAGCAATGTTGATTAAATTTGACACTTCGCGGCCACCGGAATATGGTCATATCAATATGGTCATATCGTGTATTCACCCTTAGCAATTTGTTGGTCCTCCATCTCGCTTTGACCTGTGTATGCAGTGCCGATTCCTTGGAGTTCAGAACACAATCCAGATCCTCGATTATTGACATGAAAGCATTTCAATTGCAGACTGTTGGCCACACTTGATGCACTAAAATTCTACCATAGCCTGTAAATAGACTCGAAAAAGTGTTCAAGCAGAGGAGTTTTAAAACAGATTAATATTTTCTTCCATTTCATGCAATGTTGCAAACTAGCTAGCATACGGAACAACTTTCTACAAAAGGTGTCATATCCAGTTGTAAAACAGTGACGAACATAACAGGTACCACCCCTTTCAACAGGCATGTGGGGGGAGGGTTCTTGAAATGTCAAATCCGGCGGACCATCCAACGGACCATTCAAACCATGTTTTGCAATACAAAATTGTCCAAGGGAGGCAGGACACATACATGATTTTGGAAGTAAGGCAATGTGAGACTACTCTGTAGGCTACTGACAGATTCAAAGCTTTTCTAATAGAGGAAACTTGGACAGTAGCTACAGAGTGGTATGAGAAGAGTGCTATCTTCCTGCATCTCAAATCTGCCTGTATTTATTGAATTCTGCCTGCTGGACCCATGGGTTGAGTCAAACTCTGTCATATCCAGGATGGAGTGTCATGCATTCCATCTCTCCTGCCACTTGACTATGCCTGTCCATAATTTGTAATACATTACATAGATGGAAGGGACTTCATCACCCACTTGAGACATGCAGAACCTCACCCAGAGAAATGTGCATGTAGCCTACACCTGTAGGGATATTAGTTCTGGGAAAGATCTAACAGCGGACATAAGGAGAGATGAGACAAAACTAGCCAGTTACAGAATATTGTGTTGACAGGTGAGCTGACTGAAGACCGGCATTTAACTCACAGTTGTTGATATTGTTTACTATCCATGTCTTTACATAATAAAATGTAAAATTGCAAGCTACTTTCGTAGCAAGATGTTGTAGAATGAGTGTCTCATGAAACACATTCCAGGTACTTCTTACTATCTTGGCATAACTGTGACTTGACAGAGAAATATCAGCAAGCTAGATAGTCTAGCCAGCGGTAGCTATCCCTTAGCTATGCTAACTAGCTAGCTGCTGTCAGGTTGGCAAACACAAAGGTCGGTGCAGGCTTTAGCCTACACATAGAGCTGAATTAGCAGATCATCTTGAGATAGCAAGTCAGTCAGGAGGGGAGAAGTCCTCATCTTCAAAACGTCTCTCCCTAGCAAAGCTAGCTTAGCTGTCCTCGCTGTCACTAAGTTACTCACTACTACCCTTGTTTGTTTGTTGTAATTGAATATCAAAGACACACCCAAGAAACACCCATATTGAACCACTCCCCAAAGATAACTCTTGTTTGGACTTAAGTAATGGCTGCTGCATTTCTTAATGAGCACTGAAACCAAGACATGCTTAAACGGTGAGTGCAGTTCACCTTTGATTCCAGCATCCCAACCCCACAATATGCAGAGCCATTCCCTACTTTCTAGTGTATTTTATCAGAGCTTCCCACTTGCATGTGTACCGCACAGAAAAAAAACATTGGTCAAAGGCATCTAATTTAATTTAATTTACATTACAGAGACTTGAACACAACTCCATATTTTAAAATTATGTAGTATATTATCAGTGTTAAGCATATGTTGACAGTAGTGGAGTGAATAATACCCTCTCTTAAGCATCTCCAGAACCTGAGCAGGTAAAAGCTCAGCTTACTGCCCACTGCGGTATCCATAGAAACCAGACGCCTCAGGGGGCGTAAATGCAGATGAATAGATTTGTTCTGCATCTTTACCACAGTTAATTTTACACTTGTGCTAGTTATTCCTCCATATGTTTCACATTTACGCTCCACACAACATTCAGCACAATACTATAACTTATAAAGGACACACACGTGTACGCAAACACGCACGCACGCACACACGCATGCACACACACACACACACACACACACACACACACACACACACACGCTAATACCTCCACAATTACTATTGTGGTTAGGAGTTTGTAAATAAAACGTTTCAGTGATTAGGCGTACCAGAAGCATACCATTTGTGGTATGGCTGTTATGGATATCATCTCATATGGTTTAGGTCTTCCATGGGTCAGATTAGATAATCACAGCATACAATATAGAGATAGTTGTAATTTATCAAACAATTAAAGAGCCCCATGTGTGGGTTTGGTAGCCTCACCATGTGTGATACGTGACAACCATGTCTTTAAACCATTAGTCAAATGTATATATCAACCAACACCAGTAAATGCACACAACAATGAATGTGGGTGGCACACAGTTGTTTTCAAGGACATTCTTCTCTTTAGACCTATTCCTCCCTAAGGTTCTTAGGTTCTGTCTACCTGGAGTCACTCTTTGCTGTAATTTACAACATAGCTTTTCTTTAAGGAATTTTACGCCAAGTGTCATGTCAAGATCAATATGATTGTGGAAATACACTGCAAACAGAAGTACGAATATGATGAGGGATTAAAACCCCCTAAGGTCGATGTCCGCACTCCCTCTGAAATTGAATTATCATAATAAACAATTGGACAGTTTAAAAGCTAGAGGTGTGTTTTTTGCAATGGATGCGTCTCAATCCTCTGCGTAACACTTCCGCATCTGCAGTGAAAAGTGACAGAGTTAGAGCAGAGTGTCACGTTCTGACCTTAGTTCCTTTATTATGTCTTTGTGTTGGTTTGGTCAGGGCGTGAGTTGGGGTGGGTAGTCTATGTTCTATTTTCTATGTAGTATGTATGTCTTTGGCCTGGTATGGTTCTCAATCAGAGGCAGGTGTCATTCGTTGTCTCTGATTGAGAATCATACTTAGGTAACCTGTTTTCCCCATTTTGGTTGGGGGTGTTTAATTTTCTGTTTAGTGTTTTCTGCACCTTACAGGACTATTTCATTTTTTTTGTTTATTCATGTTGTTGTTTTGTATTTCAGTGTTCAGTTAATAAAATCATGAACACGTACCACGCTTAGCTTTGGTCCACACCTTCTTCCACCTATGACAACCGTTACACAGAGTTTGTCAGACCATGAAAACTCCCGAAAATCGCTCTTCTCACAAAACTGTCTGTAGCCTCCGAACAGTATGGCCTATAAACTATTATGACCCTTCTATGGAAGAATTAGACTCTACGACAACCACAATATTCGTAGGACTCGTCATAAGTCGATACAGCCGATCAGACAAATTCTGTCTGTAGTGTCCGAACAGTTTGGACTACACACTAATATGACCCCTTAGTGTAAAGGTGAGACTCTCATGAACATGTACATAGGATGCTCAAAGGCCTCACAAGACTCGTCTGAAGGTCCCCCGGAACAAGTTTAACAAATTAATGGAAGTTTGCTGTATACAGAGAATGTTTAGTGACAAAATAAGGGGGTTAAATACATAGAGGAAAAAAATATGTTTCCCGATCTCTCTTATATCACTCAGATATAGGACAGACACTTCAGAACAAACTTCCTTTGAGATTTTGTTTGGGGGGGGGACTATTTGTTGTTTCGTGTAGTGAATCTGTTATTCAATGCTTTTGTATGGTCTAACAGCAGTAAAGCCAAATAAAGCCAAATAAATACGTTCATCAAATAACTGTTTACATTTTGGGGGGGATACTTTAAGAGGTTTTAAAATTCAAAAATAAATAGCAAAATGATCCTTGGTATGATTTTCTCAAAACAATCCCTCCCACAGTTTAGACAGGGCTTAGACTCTTATGGGTTAACAGTAATTGTGTGGACCCATTTGAGGGTATAATGAAATGTATAGCTGGATGTTGTGTGTATCTATCTAAGATATGTACTGCATATCTTTTGTTTTTCTCAACATGAGCCTGTGTGTGTGTGTGTGTGTGTGTGTGTGTGTGTGTGTGTGTGTGTGTGTGTGTGTGTGTGTGTGTGTGTGTGTGTGTGTGTGTGTGTGTGTGTGTGTGTGTGTGTGTGTGTGTGCGTGTGTGTGTGTGTGTGTGTGTGTGTGCCTGCATTCGTGCATACGTGCGTCAGGACTTCGTGAGTGCCCGAGTAACAACGAAAGCCATGTGCTGCATCACAGATGGTCACAAAGACCTCTGTCTCTAGGAGTGACATGTTTAGAGAAAGCATTGCTTGTGGAATACAAAATGAATTAAAAGTAGATGTTAGTGGTAGTCAGTGGCATGAAAACAGACAATGTACATAATTTTCAAGACACTGAAATACGCTTGACAGATTATTGAAAACGTGGATAATCACTGATATCAAGTGAATATCAAAAAAGTCCAAAACTGTATCAGGAACTAAATGTTTTTACAGAAAAGCAACTTTAAAATGGTGGGGTTTAAAGTATGCTTATTAACAGAGGACATGCAGTGGTTGTAGCCTCTCTGATTTCTCTATGGGAAATGTTTCACAGGCCAGGAGCAGTGACTTAATTCTGTCTGGGAATTTTATGAAATATTATAAAAAAGACAATTCCCTCAGAAATTACTGGACAAAAGCTCAGCATGGTGTAGGGCTGTGAAGTTCTGTGAAGGCCAGCATCGCGGAGTCACCTCTCCACTGTTGACGTTGAGACCAGTGTTTTGTGAGTACTATTTAATAAAGCGGCCAGTTGAGGACTTGTGAGGTGTCTGTTTCTCAAATTAGACACTCTAATGTACTTGTCCTCTGGCTCAGTTGTGCACTGGGGTCTCCCACTCCTCTTTCAATTCTGGTTAGGGCCAGTTTGTGTAGTTCTGTGAAGGGAGTAGTATACAGCGTTGTACGAGATCTTCAGTTTCTTGGCAATTTCTTGCATGGAATAGCCTTCATGTCTCAGAACAACAATAGACTGACAGGTTTCAGGAGAATGTTCTTTGTTTATGGCCATTTCGAGCCTTTAATCGAACCCACAAATGCTGATGTTCCAGATATTCAACTAGTCTAAAGAAGTCCAGTTGTATTGTGTCTTTAGTCAGGCCAACAGTTTCAGCTGCGCTAACATAATTGCAAAAGGGTTTTCTAATGATCAATCAGTTTATGAAATGATAAACTTGGATTAGCTACCACAACATGCCATTTGAAGACAGGAGTGATGGTTGCTGATAATGGGCCTCTGTACGCCTATGTAGATATTCCATAAAACATCGGCCATTTCCAGCTACACTAGTAATTTACAACATTATGGACAAAGGACATTTCTAGGTGAACCCAAACTTTTGAAAAGTAGTGTACATTAAATGTTTTTTTGCTCAGAAAACCTGAAGGCTGCCATTTGGGTTTGGTTTACAGTAATTCATTTTGTGTGTGTGTGCCTGTGCAAGTGTGCGTGCAAGTGTGTTCTGTCAATAAGTGAGTTTGTTGCTTTGTGTCCCTGAGCTCTGATGTGTAAGTTGCACGGAGTGGGACTGAATGTAACAGCATGCTATTTGAATTTGATCCTGAATGCTGTAAAATACATTAGAAGTTTAGTAAGGGCAGCTGGAATGTACTTTGTGTTTTTTTTGTCCATTCTATTTCGTTGACATGAATTCCAAACCAGGAAGGTTCAGTGGCTCCATTAGAACAAGTAATCGTTCAACCTCATAGCGTGAGACTGTTTGTTTAAAAAACACTTTGGTAGCAAATTGAATTTGCTTTTACAGCCATAGTGGATTATAACACTTCAGGCAGAACAGTGGGTCAGAAGTAAAGGTAGTTTATTCAAATTAGTGTAAACCAATCTAAATCCCGAAAAGCTGTTGTATTATATATTTCTGTTCATTACTATCGATCCATTCGTAGTTATAGCTCCTCGACCTATCACCTATCTCTGACCTCTCTGTTGTCCTCTTATGCTAAACTAGACAGTTGAACGATACAAGGGATAGCATTAGCATGAAATATTATTCCATTCTTTCCATTCGTTCAACCCTCTCTCTCTCCATCTCTCTATGTATCTCTCTCACTTCCTCTGGAGGACCTTGAGATGTCCTTCTTTCTTTTGAGTGAGTCTGACGTGGTCTTGGTTTGAAGCGCTACTCCTTGTTTATCTGCGTTGCCACCCAGGAGAGTAGTCCTGCCTATGTCTGTGTGTCTGAGTGAACAAAAACATTGCCACACTGACAGTAGCTTCAAGGTAAAGGCAGACAAGATCCACCTACTAGATTGGTCAGATTGGGAGTCTGTCATGTACCTACTCTTCTCTTGTTGGGAGAATATATTATTTCGGGGCTAGGCTCACTAGATGAACAGTTGTATGGTGGTTACGTTGTGCTCTCTTATTTGGTAAGGCTTCAAAATGGCTTTGATATAAATGGATGAATGCTGTGTGGATTCAGGGGAATTCTGTAACTCCCACAAGGAGTAGCAACACCATGTGACTTTCATGCTTCGTTTCATCGACACTATGAAAAATACTGTCGTAGCGTAATGAGATTATGAGAGCGATGCGAATGTAATAACGTAAATCAGATGATATAGTTTTATTCTGCCTGCTGTGTTTTAGAGTGGCCTGTCAACATAATTATTATACAATTAGTGGTAATTAGAACACTTAATATGGCCTCTACTCAACAAGGTTATCTACAAAGGAAATAGAATAATAATTGCACCCAATAGTATGGTGAAACTGTATGCTAATTAGCCAATAGCTGCTTCATAGTGTTGGGGGGGATATTTCCCATCAGGAAATTAGTTATTGTCTCACATGCATCTGATAGTTCAGTGAGATCACTGTCTGCTCTAGGTAATGACGTGATACAGTAGTGCTGTGATTACATGGTGTTGTTTTGGAACATAGCCATTCGGATGTAAAATATATGCTAGATCTGAACTGAAAAAAAGACCAACAGTGGGGATAACATAGAAACTACACTGGGGCATAGAGAAAACAGTAGGTTTTTACCTGCTACACTGGAAGCATAACCTTTTGCCAGTTTGAGCAGAGTGCAAGCCACTTAATCTTATTGTTCAAGGGTGTGAGCTGCGTGTCAAAGTCTTGAAAAAAAAAAGAGAACATAATTTTATGCTGAGAAGTGCGAGCCTCTCCCAGAGCTGTTACACTTACGCCCAGGTTTCAAGGCCGGCTCACGCTCTGCAAAAGTCATGGGTCCAGTGTAGCAGGCCAGTAGGTGTATGTACTACATTAAAGAAAAAAACAACTATATGTTGGTATTTTTTCATTAGTCCACTGTTAATAAGGTCTCAAAATATTTTACATGTCAGCAGTCAAGTTTTCAAGATATAGGATTTTCAAGAAGCACTTGCCACATCATCATGGTGATGTGTTTTGCCTCATATGATACATTTTATTCTCCTCTCCCACTCCTCCACTGCTTTCTGGTCTTCAAAGAACGCGTAAACACCATGCTGGTTTGTGTGTGCTTTTGTTTGTGCATGCTGGTTTGTGTGATATGTGAGTTTTTTCAGAGTTAAAATATTTGATAATCTGGAGGGGATGCACAGACTCTATGGAAAAACAATGTCTGATTTGGCTATAGTAATCTATAAGCTGCTGTACCCTAAAATAACCCAGCAAACTGGGAACATTCCCAGAACATTAGCTAAGATTCCCATTAAGTTCTAGTTAGGGTTTTATCTAACATTAAGATGACAAAATACATTTATTTATAAAAAATGTTTTAGTTTAAATATCCTTGAACGGTTCTCCCAACATTCACTAAAATGTTGTACACAACATCAGAACATTCCCCCAAAGTGCGTATGTTTGTACACTGCTCAAAAAAATAAAGGGAACACTTAAACAACACAATGTAACTCCAAGTCAATCACACTTCTGTGAAATCAAACTGTCCACTTAGGAAGCAACACTGATTGACAATACATTTCACATGCTGTTGTGCAAATGGAATAGACAACAGGTGGAAATTATAAGCAATTAGCAAGACCCCCCCAATAAAGGAGTGGTTCTGCAGGTGGTGACCACAGACCACTTCTCAGTTCCTATGCTTCCTGGCTGATGTTTTGGTCACTTTTGAATGCTGGCGGTGCTTTCAATCTAGTGGTAGCATGAGACAGAGTCTACAATCCACACAAGTGGCTCAGGTAGTGCAGCTCATCCAGGATGGCACATCAATGCGAGCTGTGGCAAGAAGGTTTGCTGTGTCTGTCAGCGTAGTGTCCAGAGCATGGAGGCGCTACCAGGAGACAGGCCAGTACATCAGGAGGCCGTAGGAGGGCAACAACCCAGCAGCAGGACCGCTACCCCCGCCTTTGTGCAAGGAGGAGCAGGAGGGGCACTGCCAGAGCCCTGCAAAATGACCTCCGGCAGG
This sequence comes from Oncorhynchus mykiss, assembly GCF_013265735.2. Lineage (NCBI taxonomy): Eukaryota > Metazoa > Chordata > Actinopteri > Salmoniformes > Salmonidae > Oncorhynchus > Oncorhynchus mykiss. Next base: position 15,438,906 of record NC_048570.1, read on the forward strand.
CCACAAATGTGTATGTGTCTGCTCAAACGGTAAGAAACAGACTCCATGAGGCTTACAGCCCAACACCGTGCAGGACGTTTGGCATTTGCAAGAGAACACCAAGATTGGCAAATTCACCACTGGCGCCCTGTGCTCTTCACAGATGAAAGCAGGTTCACACTGAGCACATGTGACAGACGTGACAGTCTGGAGACGCCGTGGAGAATGTTCTGCTGCCTGCAACATCCTCCAGCATGACCGGTTTGGCGGTGGGTCAGTCATGGTGTGGGGTGGCATTTCTTTGGGTGGCCGCACAGCCCTCCATGTGCTCGCCAGAGGTAGCCTGACTGCCATTAGGTACCGAGATGACATCCTCAGACGCCTTGTGAGACCATATGCTGGTGCGGTTGGCCCTGGGTTCCTCCTAATGCAAGACAATGCTAGACCTCATGTGGCTGGAGTGTGTCAGCAGTTCCTGCAAGAGGAAGGCATTGATGCTATGGACTGGCCCGCCCGTTCCCCAGACCTGAATCCAATTGAGCACATCTGGGACATCATGTCTCGCTCCATCCACCAACGCCACGTTGCACCACAGACTGTCCAGGAGTTGGCGGATGCTTTAGTCCAGGTCTGGGAGGAGATCCCTCAGGAGACCATCCGTCACCTCATCAGGAGCATGCCCAGGCTTTGTAGGGAGGTCATACAGGCACGTGGAGGCCACACACACTACTGAGCCTCATTTTGACTTGTTTTAAGGACATTACATCAAAGTTGGATCAGCCTGTAGTGTGGTTTTCCACTTTCATTTTGAGTGTGACTCCAAATCCAGACCTCCATGGGTTGATAAATTTGATTTCCATTAATCATTTTTGTGTGATTTTGTTGTCAGCACATTCAACTATGTAAAGAAAAAAGTAAGAATATTTCATTCATTCAGATCTAGGATGTGTTATTTTAGTGTTCCCTTTAAAATGTTCTTTAAAGGTTTCCAGAATGTTTCATTAGGTTTTAGTACAGTCTGGTGGGAACATTGTGGTGACATCACAAAACATATGTTCCCAAAACACCAAAACTCCCCAGTTTGCAGATGATTATACAATTTTTATTTTAGGGTACAAAAAAAGTAACCTGATGTTACAAGAACACTCCCAGAACACCCCTTGTTCTTTAATGGTTTGGATACCAGAATGTTTCATTAGGTTGTGTGAACAGTCTGGTGCTAACATTTTGGCGACATCATATTTATTGCACCCCAAAAGAAACATTGTAGAATCATCTGCAGAACAGGACAGTTTTTGTGTTTTGGGAAGATATCTTTTGTGACGTCCCAACAAAGTTCTCACTAGACTATTCCAACAACCTAATGAAACATTCAAGGAACCTTTAAAGAGGAGGATGTAGTTTCATGTAGTCATGGCTCGATGTAGTACTGTGCGCCTCACATAGGTCAAACAGACAGCTCAGTGCATTTAACATGTCAATACCTTTCATAAATACAAGTAGTGATGAAGTCAATCTCTCCTCCACTTTGATCCAGGAGAGATTGACATGCATATGATTAATATTATCTCTCTGTGTACATACAAGGGCCAGCCATGCTGCCCTGTTCTGAGCCAACGGTCCCCACAATCTGTTTATAATTTATTTCTCTCAGCCAATCATCAGTCATGTATGTAAGTGCTGTGCTTGTTCAATGTCCTTCCCTAGATTGTGTTGTCAAATTGTTTACTGTAAAATAGCATTGTATCCTGTCAAACACAATATTTTTTCCAAACGTTTACTAAGGGTTTGTAACAGGCTGATTGGTTTGCTATTTGAGCCAGTAAAGGAGGTTTTACTATTCTTAGGTAGCGGAATGACTTTTGCTTCACTCCAAGCCTGGGGGCACACACTTTCTAGTAAGCTTAAATTGAAAATATGGAAAATTGGAGAGGCAATATTGTTCGCTATTATCCTCAGTAATTTTCCATCCAAGTTGTCAGACCCCGGTGGCCTGTCATAGTCAATAGACAACAAAAAATGTTTTCTTCCACACCCCCTTTACGGAATTCTACATTTCAATACTCGTCTTTTATAAATTGGTCAGATGTATTTGGATGTGTAGTGTCAGCATTTAAAAACATAATGAAAGTAGTTGGCAATATCAGTTGGTTTTGTGATGAATGAGCCATCTCATTCAATGAATGATGGAGCTGAGTTTGCCTTTTTTCCCTAAAGTTAATTTAAGGTTCTCTAAAGCTTTTTACTATCATCATTTATGTCATTTATCTTTGTTTCATAGTATAGTTTCTTCTTATTTTTATTCATTTTAGTCACATGAGTTCTCTATTTGCAATATGTTTGCCAATCAGTTTCCTTCTCAACCATGCCATTTTTCAATTCTTCATCAATCCACAGGGATTTAACAGTATTTACAGACATTTCCTTGATGGGTGCATGCTTATGAGTAATTTGAATAAGCAATTTCACAAATGTGTCAAGTGCAGTGTCTGTTTGTTCCTCATCACACACCACGGACCAACAAACATCAATAACAAAGGAATCACTACAAAAGTCATTGTATGACCTCTGTATTACCATGTAACTGTATATTCCTATGTCCTCACAAGGAATCTATCAATTACTTTGACATACACTACATGACAAAAAGTACTTAATGTGGACACCTGTTTGTCAAACATCTCATTCCAAAATTATGAACATTAATATGGAGTTGGTTCCCACTTTGCTCCAATAACAGCATCCACTCTTCTGGGAAGGCTTTCCAATAGATGTTGGAACATTGCTGCAGGGACTTTCTTCCATTCAGCCACAGAAGCATTAGTGAGGTCAGGCACTGATGTTGGACTATTAGACCTGGCTCGCAGTCGGCTTCCAATTCATCCCAAAGTTGTTTGATGGAGTTGAGGTCAGGGCTCTTTGCAGGCCAGTCAAATTCTTCCACACCGATCTCAACAAACCATTTCTGTATGTACCTCGCTTTGTGCACAGGGGCATTGTCATGCTGAAACAGGAAAGGTCCTTCCCCAAACTGGTGCCACAAAGTTGGAAGAACATAATCGTTGAAAATGTCATTGTAAGCTGTACCGTGAAGATTTCCCTTCACTGGAACTAAAGGGCCCAGCCCGAACCATGAAAAACAGACCATTATTCCTCTTCCACTAAACTTTACAGTTTGCACTATGCATTCGTGCAAGTAGCGTTCTAATGGCATCCGCCGGACCCAGATTTGTTTGTCGGGCTGCCAGATGGGAAACGTGATTCATCACTCCAATGCCAGCAATCTTTACACCACTCCAGCTGACGCTTGGCATTGCGCACGGTAATCTTAAGCTTGTGTGCGGCTGCTCGGCCATTGAAACCCATTTCATTAAGCTCCGGACGAACAGTTTTTGTGCTGACGTTGCTTCTAGAGGCAGTTTGAAACTCGCTAGTGTTCTGAGAACAGATGATTTTTACTCACTACGAGCTCCAGCACACGGCGGTCCCGTTCTGTGAGCTTTTGTGGCCTACCACTTAACATCTGAGCCGTTGTTGCTCTTAGACATTTCCACTTCACAATAACAGCACTTACAGTTGACCGGGTCAACCATAGCAGGGTAGAAATTTCACAAACTGACTCGTTGGAAAAGTGGCATCCTATGACAGTGCTACATGGAAAGTCATTGAGCTGTTCAGTAAGGCTATTCTACTGCTAATGCTTGTCTACGGAGATTGCATGGCTGTGTGCTCGATTTTATGCACCTGTCAGCAACGGGTGTGGCTGAAATAACTCATTTGAAGGGGTGTCCACATACTTTTGTATATATAGTGTATCTAGATGTCCCTAAAACCAACCACTGTGTATAATCTAAACGTTACTGCATGCCAAAGTGCTGAGTGTGACAAACCTCCTTTTTGCAAACTGGGCTCTCTCCCTTACCTTTTCTGCTTACACTTACAGTTTATTTGCATGCGATATTTACTCAAGACATGTGGCTCCACTCAGACGAGAAGCTTCCCCCGTATTAACATGTTTATGATTTACTTTTTTTTCATATTTGATTTTGTCTTGATTAATATTACGACCAAAGGAAAACCCATCCATATAGTTGTCTCAAATGATAAATGGTTGCTGTGTAAACATGAGATATAGGATAAGCATATGACGCAATTCTTTGGTGTTTTTCCCCCAGTCGGTTATCACATGGGGAGAATCTCCATGTCTAGGATGGGGATGTGGGGGTATAAGGGTCCCTGGTGAACATTTGCTCATGCAAGTGTGTTACACTGGGACTTAACTCTCAGAGGGACACATCTGGTGGGTTCTATCAAAGAAAAGCAGAAAGGATCTTACAATTTATAATAGATATGTCGGAACCACTGAAGTGTTGCATACTTTTGAATGGGGGCCACTTGCCTTTGTCTGCCTGACAATGATACACCTTGTCATCTCTATGTATAGCTCAGGCATTTACTGTAAAGGTGCATTGCTCGCTAGGCGTTGAACAAACAAGTAATGCGCTGATAGCGGCTCAACTCATTAGATTAATAACACATCTTTCCTAACACATCAATGGTTAAGAAGCGAGCTACAAACAGACTTGAAAAGAACCAGATTCACTCTACATGCATATCTATATAAGCGGTGGCAGGGTAGCCTAGTGGTTAGAGTGTTGGACTAGTAACCAGAAGATTTCAAGTTCAAACCCCCGAGCTGACAAGGTACAAATCTGTTGTTCTGAACAGGCAGTTAACCCACTGTTCCTAGGCTGTCATTGAAAATAATAATTTGTTCTTAACTGACTTGCCTAGTTAAATGAAGGTAAAAAATAAAAAAGTACCAGTGTAGTATGCCACTCAACATACAGGGAGTCATTTTCCATGCCTGTCTAACATGACCGCTATGGAATGTGTAAGTGAAGAATGGATAAATTCCCATATTTTTCTAACAGAGTTTGACATAATTGGTAACCAAATGGTGCCTGGTGGTACTTGAATACCAACATAAATGGATATTCATAGGTTATTATTGTATTATTACCATTTTGCAATGTGTGTTAGAAATACACTTTTGCAGTTTAAAGTGCTATCCCAACACCTTGATGTGACTGAACAGAAGCTTCAACCACTCTCTCAGATTTTATTTCTGGTATGGAAAGTCAGTCTCAGCTTCATTAAGTATGTACGAGTTGATTTGATTTGATTTGGTCTGTCTGTCTGCCTGCCTGCCTGCCTGCCTGCCTGACACCTGTAGAAAACAGTCAGTGACCCTCAGTGCATCACAGCTCTCTCTTCCCAGTCGGCACACAATCGTCACATGGCTGGTGGTATTGATTAATTCAGCTGAGTTTCTAGTAATTCATGGGGACGCCAGCGGCTTTAAAAGGATCCAGTGGCTTGGATTTATGGGGCTTTGCTTGGGCAGACTGGTGAGACCAACAGAAGCTTGTGGTTGAAACAGATGCGCGATACAGGGAGAGAGAGTTAGGCGAACTGCCAAGGCAATACAGTTAATGCAACGTGTTAGAAGGTTACCAGGGATGCTAACTGAACCATTTGTGTGTGGCAGGATTTGCTTAATACCATGAGCTAATAGAAATGTTAGAAATATTTCAGGAAGAAGAAGACTGCAGACAGAACATATATTTGCTGATCTTGAATAAAACTAAGTCAGACAGCATTCTTCACCCAATGAACTCTCACCAGAGGCTACGTTTGAGAAATCATATTTTTCAAAGGACTATGTCGATTTTTCTTTATGTCTGCAGTGGAAAGAATTGAAAATAGTTGGATCAGTCAGTGTTGGTTAGGTCTGGACATTTTGAAATTCCTGAACCTTGGGCTTCTGCGGTTCATTCCCTCGTCATAGCAGACTGCTTGACTCGATCTCATACGGATCTTGATAGATTGATAATGATCATGTGAGAGCATATACAATGCTACTTAGAAATCAGGCAGAACTTTTTCTCTATATAAACCACACAGTTAGAGAGTAAAAAATAAAATGCTGGAGCAGTTCTGAAGATAAATGTGAACAGCCAACGTTTGTTCATTTATGGTTTATTCATGCATTCCCTTGGCTTAACATGTCAAAGGTATTTTGCATTGGCTTTGCCTCCCGGCAAATAGACTGTCTGCCAGTAGCATGTGAAGACCAACCCAGTGCCCAGTCACTGTCTAGTCCTAAGACAGTACCAATGACCCTAGCCTCACATGCACGACATGCAGAACTTTTATGTAAATCATTGATGTCAGTGGGAGATTTCAAAATTTGAAGGCTGTGGTGCGAATCTCAAGTTTGGGTTCGGTCCAATTTGTAGATTGTGAGTGGGCTATCTATTTTGAGCCTCACACAAAGTGGATGGTGGGATAGAGTGAAGAGGTTCATTTTATCCATATCCCTGAATGATCTTAATTCATTTTGTGACTTGCATCTCTAACAGGAACAGAGTAAGAGTTGAAAATGGATGTAATCTTCACCGAAATCTCTCTTTTCACAGAGATACTGTAGCAGCCAGATTCACATTATTACTTACTTAAAAATGTTTTTTGCTGTGATAACTATACAAAATTGAAGAGTTTATATTTCCGTGCCTACATTTTTTTTTGCTTTTTTTGAGACTGGAAAATATTTAACATAGCTAATGTATTGCAAATTGTGTAATTTAAAGCCAAACTGAATTACTCTCTGAGTGTCTTACAATATAAAATGTTAACCTGCTGTATACTCAAGGGCACCTACAGTATGCCATTACATTTGACATGGTAAGTAAATTGGATTGTGAATATGTCGCTACAGTATATGAACCAGGTTTCATAAAATGTTACTACTAATTGGCTCTATGTCTTATTGATAATGAGATGTCTGAAAATGAGAGAAGATGACGTTCAACAGCTGGAGATCTCCTGTTAGTTAGCAAGGCCAGGTTATGTTTCTTTGGCTCCCTGGCTACTAAATGGGTCTGGTTGTGTCACCTTTACACTTAAGAGTGCCTCATTAATTTCAACATTTACTGTACAACTACATTTCACTCAGTTGTATTCCAGATCTATATTAAGTAGACATCCCGGAACTTGGAAGGAAATTATACAATGCTCCAGTAATCTCTGCAAACAACAGATTTCCCTTTCAATACACGATATGATGCTACTCAAACAGGTGCAGACACATACACATTAACCAAAACCTAGTATGAACATGTTCTTGATAACACATCACAAGTGATACAGGGCATTGGAAAGTATTCACACCCATTGATCTTTTGAAAATGTTGTGGAGTTACAAAGTGGGGTTAAAATTGATTTAATTGGAATTTTCCTGTCAACAATCTACACAACAGGAAAACAAAATCTAACATTTGGAAAATAAATCATAAAAAATAAAACCCTTACTTATCTTAAATAATACTTATCTTAGATAAGTATTCAACTACCTGAGTCAACACATGTTAGAATTACCTTTGGCGGGGATTAGAGCTGAGTCATTCTGGGGAAGTCTCTAAGAGCTTTCCACACCTGGATTGTGAAACATTTGCCCATTATTCTTTTCAAAATTCTTCGAGCTCTGTCAAAGTGGTTTTTGGTCATTGCTAGCATAAAGCTTACTTTATTATTCAACCTTTATTTTTTTTACTGCATCAGGGATAGCATACACAGACGTTTTGGGATTACAGCCTTCTTCAGTGTGTCGATACATCAGAGGAGCAGCAGGTGCTTCTAATCAGTGTTGCCACTCGTCTGCCAATCAGGGATGTGGCTTTTCTGGTCTACCTGTATACAAATTAGTTACAAAGAGATATTGAATTATAGGGTATGGGAGCGGGCACAAAGGGCAACGCACAAATCACCTAAATACATCACATCAATTCATGGCCTATCTCATGATTGGCAGATGAGTGGCAACCCTGATTAGAAGCACCTGCTGTTCATCTGTAGTTCTTCACAAATGCTGTTTTGAATTAAAGGAAGTTGTACCTACACACTGAAGAAGGATGTAAAGCCAAAACATCTGTGTGCACGGTCCCTGATGCAGTAAACAATGTTGAATAATGAAGTAAGCTTTACGCAACATATGTTTTTAGTGTGAACCCATTACACATCTTTGTTTGTCTGAATTAGTGGGTGTTACGCACCAGCCGAGCTTCTGGGAGTGCGTAATGGTTCTCTTTTGATTTATTGATCATTGCTAGACAACCATTTTTAAGTGCATTTTTTTATATTTTTTATAAAATGTGATTTTTGTCAACAAAAAGAAATTATAATCAAGACATGGGAGGAATAACTCATGTTTATCTTGAACAAATATAAATGAAACAAGGTTTTCATCATTATAGATGTTATTGCTTTGAACTGAACAAATTGGAAGGACAGATTTTACATACAATTTTTTATGGAAGTGATAAATGAGCCCCATTGAACACAAATTAAGGCCAGCCTACACGCCACATGAGGGACAGAGTTTTACTGTGTGTGTGTTGCAAATGTAGCTTCATCAACCAGCTTCATCAAGTACTGCAGTGCATCTCATCCTCATGGACTGCACCAGATTTGCCAGTTCTTGCTGTGAGATGTTACCCCCCTCTTCAACCAAGGCAGCTGCAAGTTCCCAGACATTTCTGGGGGGAATGGCCCTAGCCCTCAACCTCCGATCCAACAGGTTCCAGACATGCTCAATGGGATTGTGATCCGGGCTTTTTGCTGGCCATGGCAGATCACTGACATTCATGTCTTGCAGGAAATCACGCACAGAAAGACCAGTATGCTGGTGGCATTGTCATGCTGGAGGGTCATGTCAGGATGAGCCTGCAGGAAGGGTACCACATGAGGGAGGAGGATGTCTTCCCTGTAACGCACAGCGTTGAGATTGCCTGCAATGACAACAAGGTCAGTTCGATGATGCTGTAACACACTGCCCCAGACCATGATGGACCCTTCACCTTCAAATCAATCCTGCTCCAGAGTACAGGCTTCGGTGTAACACTCGTTCCTTTGACGTTATAAGCGAATCCGACCATCACCCCTGGTGAGACAAAACTGCAACTCGTCAATGAAGAGTACTTTTTGCCAGTCCTGTCTGGTCCAGCGATGGTGGGTTTGTGCCCATAGGCGACGTTGTTGCCGGTGATGTTTGGTGAGGACCTGCCTTTACAACAGGCCTACAAGTCCTCAGTCCAGCCTCTCTCAGCCTATTGCGGACAGTCTGAGCACTGATGGAGGGATTGTGGGTTCTTTGTGTAACTCGGGCAGTTGTTGTTGCCATCCTGTACCTGTCCCGTAGGTGTGATGTTCGGATGTACCGATGTTGAGATGTACCGATCCTGTGCAGGTGTTGTTACACGTGGTCTTCCACTGCGAGGACGATCAGCTGTCCGTCCTTCCTCCCTGTAGTGCTGTCTTAGGTGTCTCACAGTACAGACATTGCAATTTCTTGCCCTGTCCACATCTGCAGTCCTCATGCTTCCTTGCAGAATGCCTAAGGCACGTTCACACAGATGAGCAGGGACCCAGGGCATCTTTCTTTTGCTGTTTTTCAGAGTCAGTAGAAAGGCCTCTTCAGTGTCCTAATTTTTCTTAACTGACCTTAATTGCCTACCTTCTGTAAGCTGTTAGTGTCTTAACGACCGTTCCACAGGTGCATGTTCATTCACTGTTTATGGTTCATTGAACAAGCATTGGAAACAGTGTTTAAACCCTTTACAATTAAGATCTGTGAAGCTATTTGGATTTATACGAATTATCTTTGAAAGACAGGTTCCTGAAAAAGGGACGTTTCTTTCTTTGCTGAGGTTATATACAGTAGTTACAGCAGGCCAGGGTAGGAGAGTCAGACACACACACATGCAACAACATCACCCACATTTACTTTTAGTTTTGGAGTTGTTGGTTCTGTGGGTCGGGCGGATGGGGCACCAGCATCCTCCTCCTGAATCCTCCTCACAATGGCTGCAGAAGATGGGGTCCTTGGGATATGTTGCCTCCTCTGGATTTGAGGTCTTACCAATGCCTTGCCCAGCTCCTTGAGAAAGAGCTGTCTCCTCTGGAGCTTCCCTCTGTTTCAATCTGAGTTCAACGCCATCCAGATGACAAATGCATTGTTCGATGAGATGTCCAATATGTTGAAGAATACCACAAGCGGCCAGCGGAAGGTTCTTCTATTGCAGCTGTAACCAGTCACAAGCATGTCTAAATTGTCCACCCCTCCTTTTGTGGATTTGTAATCGATTATGTTTGCTGGTTTTCGATGTTCCTGGCTACAGATTCTCCCATCCTATGCAGCCTTCTTTGGCACGTAGGACAGTAGGGACGTGTCGGCCGTGAACACAAACTTTGAGGAATTGATAGGCCTGTTCTTTGTATTCAACGGCTCAGGTGGGAGCTCTGGCTTGATTTTTTCATACTGTTCCTACCATCGTAAGCTTCCTCTTGAGGATCACCTGTCCCTGCTTGTGTGTTGTAAAAAAGTTATTGCATTATGATGTTGTGGCCACAGAGTCCCTGTGTCACGTCCAGGACAACCCATATCCATTGGTTCTTCTCAGGGGCTCCTCTACCTGGCTTCCCTGTATACACTTGTGTGTCCCACACATATGATGAAGCAGCCCAGATCTAGATTCCATATTTTGCTGATTTAGATGCTATGCGGTGGTAGGTAGCCTAGTGGTTAGAGTGTTGGGCCAGTAACCAAATGGTTGCTGGATCAAATCCCTGAGCTGACAAGGTAAAAATCTGTCGTTCTGCCCCTGAACAAGACAGTTAACCCACTGTTCTCCGGCAGGCTGTCATTGTAAATAAGAATTTGCTCTTAACTGACCTGCCTAGTTAAAGAAAATGCTGCCTGAAGGGGCAGTGGTCACTAAATGGCATAAGCTGCTCATCAACAGTAATGTTGGGCCCAGAATTATAAAAGGTGGTGGTGTCTTGGTTATTGAAGTGGATAATCCTGGAAATAATGGCAGCAATGTGGGGTGGCTCATTCCCTGTGCAAGAAGACCATACAATTTTTTGACATACTGTATGTGATAAAAATGTGTAGGGGGGTGCACAGTGTGCACACAATGAAAATGTGTTCTTTTACATGTTCTTCACAGAAAATGAGCCAAGGCCAATGAGTCTCAGGTAGGCAAAATAATGAATTGTATAATTTTTCAACTAGTAAACATTGATAATGGGTCCCACAGACCCGAACACCACACAAGGGTTACTGTAACTCAGCCACTCACAAAGTTTCAGTGTCTTAGTAAGCAATTCCAGTGTAGATCTGGCCTTGTGTTTTAGGTTATTGTCCTGCTAAAAGTTGAATTAATCTCCCAGTGTCTGGTGGAAAGCAGACTGAACCATGTTTTCCTCTAGGATTTCGCCTGTGCTTAGCTCCATTCCGTTTCTTTTTATTGTGAAAAACTCCCCATTGACACACCATCCAAAGTGTAATTATTAACTTCACCATGCTCAAAGGGATATTTATTGGAAAACCTCCCTGGTCTTTGTGGTTGAATCTGTGTTTGAAATTCACTGCTCGACTGAGGGACCTTACAGATAATTGTATGTGTAGGGTACAGAGACGAAGTAATTGAAAAATCACATTAAACTCTATTATTGCACACATAATGCAACTTATTATGTGACTTTTTAAACAAATAGAACTCCGGAACTTATTTAGGATTGCCATAGCAAAGGCATTGAAAACTTAAATACTTTTTTTTCAGCTTTTTTGTTTTTACAATTGACAGTATGGAGTACTGTGTGTAGGCCAGTGACAAATCTCAATTTAGTCAATTATAAAATCAGGCTGTAACACAACAAAATTAGGAAAAAGTAAAGGGGTGTGGATAATTTATGAAGGCATGGTATATGAATTTAGGTATGGAGAACAAGACATGTACAGCTAGCTTAGGAGTATACCTCTCAAGCTATGATTTGATAACAGCTTTTTTTGGACAATTGTGCTATAATTAGCCAGTGCTAATTTTGTTTTCCCATTTCTTCTAGGGATCAATACATATAAAACATACACTACATGACCAAAAGTATGTGGACAAACTGTAGCCACAAAGTTGGAAGCACAGGATTGTCTAGAATGTCATTATATGCTGCAGCATGAAGATTTACCTTCACTGGAATTAAAGGGCCTAGCCCGAACCATGAAAAATAGCCCCAGGCTATTATTCCTCCTCCACCAAACTTTACAGTTGGCACTATGCATTCGGGCAAGTAGCGTTCTCGTGGCATGCGCCATACCCAGATTCTTCCATTGGACTGCCAGATGGTGAAGCGTAATTCATCACACCGGAGAACGCATTTCCATTGCTCCAGAGTCCAATGGCAGGGAGCTTTACAACACTCCAGCTTGGCATTGTGGATGGTGTGTGGCTGCTCGGCCATGGAAACCCATTTCATGTTGCACAGTTCTTGTGCTGACGTTACTTCCAGAAGCAGATGGAACTTGGTAGTGAGTGTTGCAACCGAGGACAGACGATTTTTACGCGCTACGCGTTTCAGCGCTCGGCGTTCCCATTCTGTGAGCATGTGTGTACCACTTCGCGACAGAGCTGTGTAGCTCCTAGACATTTCACTTCACAATAACAACACTTGCAGTTGACCAGGCCAGCTCTAGCAGGGCAGAAATTTGACGAACTGACATGTTGGAAAGGTGGCATCCTATGACGGTGTCATGTTGAAATTCACTCACTGAGATCTTCATTAAGGCCATTCTACTGCCAATGTTTGTCTATGGAGATTGCATGGCTCTGTGCTCAATTTTATACACCTGTCAGCAACGGGTGTGGCTGAAATAGCCGAATCCACTAATACAGATACTTTTGTATATATAGTGTATTTATGGAATAAATGCAGTGAGACATGGAAACAGCTTGACTTCAGGACACACCCAAGGTATGATAACATCTGACAAAGTTTGTTTCCAGTGTGACATTTACTTTGAATTGTTCAAACCTAATTACTTGGACGAAAATGAATCCATATAAACAAACATAGGGCTGCAGCGAAAATGGACATACATGAATGAACCGCAATCAGCTCTGTTTTGCTGTTCCTCAATGTATCATCTCTGGTGGCTGAGTACCACCACTTGCTAGTTAATGGAGCGCAGTGTGTTGCCCTAGAGAGCCTACAAGTCCAAGCACAGCATGTAATCAATGCAAACCTTAAAGCTTAAATTCGATGCATTGGAGAGTTTAAGTGGAAACATTAATGCAGTCAATGGGTTTCACCCTGACCTTGGATTTCCTGCTCAACATGTTACAGCTCCCCTTTCACAGAGGGATATTATTAATCTCTTAAAGCATCTTTGAACACACTGTTGGTGTATCCATCCTTATAGCTTCATAATTATATGCATTGGTTGAAGATCAACATTAAAATCAGATCTCCCTACCATCACATATAAGCCAAAATGACATCAATGTCAATAAAAATGTGCAAATCAACTTGAGATTGAGACACTCTCGTCATGATCCGTCCCACCGTTACTGAGAATGACTAAAACAGATTTTTTTTTACATAACTCACTTTTTTTTTTACAGATAATACTAGGGTCTTTCTTCAGGAAACTTTAAAGTACATTTTCATGCAAATAATATTGATTATTTGTGTATTTTCCAGGAGCTTTCTCGATTGTCTTGTTAAAAGAGATCAGGGATAATATTTTCAGTTTACTCCACATTGGCTGAAATGGGTTTCAGATTGTTCACTTCCCTCTGGAAAATCAGCTGTTAAAATGAAATAAATACTAATAACTACATTATTTCTGTTGCCATATTTCATTATTGTGTACTTTTACTTTTATTGCTGTGTTTTGCTGTATTATAACGTTGTATAATAATGTTGTATAATCACCTTCCGGTGTAAAAAGCATGGAAATTAAAAACAAAAACATGTGTTTTAAGTGAGTAGACACAGCCGAAAAAGAAAGTGCAAAGGTCTGACCTACTACAGTAGCCATGTCGGTCTGTTGTACTTTCAACAATTTGTGTGCAGGTTGCTTAGGATTAAAACCTAATCAAACAGCCTAATTCCTACTTTTCAGATGTATAATGGACTTTACAGTGTTCTGCTATTAAAATAATGTATATATAGGGTGAGGGTATTTAAATATTAAGAACACCTGCTCTATTCATGACATAGACTAACCAGGTAAATCCAGGTGATGTCACATGTTAAATCTACTTAAATCAACTTGAAAAGTTAGTGGAAAGGGGTAATGTCTTAGCGTGGGGTGGGACGAATGGAATACATTACCTTGTATGTGGTACACATCACATTATTATGGGAGGTTTGAATCCCAAGCGACCTGCCTACACATTGTTGAAAGTAGACTAACATAGCTACTGTAGAAGGTCAGAGCAGTGTGCTGGAAAAACCTTGGTAGAGCATGGGTGAAGTAGGCATTCTGGTGCTCGTAAATTTGCTTTCTTTTTCAGCTTCAGACCAATCCCTACTTCTCACTTTTTTGTTTTTAATCAGATCATATTCATGACAAAATAACTGTGTGTAATACAGTCACATAGTGTGGTGTCTGAATCTTTGTATTACGCCTTGGAATTAAATGGCGTCAACAGTTCATGACCTCTAGTCCATAACCTCTTGTGATATCCCACCAGAGAAGAAGAGTCTCATAATAATTGGCGATCTAGTGGTTAGACCAATTGACAATTTGTCAGAAAGGGTATGAGTAATGGAGCCTAACAAGATATGCACAAAAACCCATACACTGAACTGTACTCCAATATACTGTACTGTGTGGCAGATATACAGTAAATCTAATGTGTGTGCTTGTATTTCAATTAAAGCTCTTTCAAGTGCCAGGTTCGCTATGGAGTGTGTTATCCACTTCAGTCATTTAGAGGTGACTGATGTGGGTCGTCCTGAGGGTTCCAACACTTTGTATTTTTTATGTGCTTTAAACATGTCAGACTGACCCAGAGTCAGCTGCTTTGGACATGTGTGAAATGAAAGCCAAGCCCTGAGAGACTGTATTAGTCTTCTTTTTAGTTGGAGGAATGGCTCAGAGGGCTCCGGAGCTAGAAGAATGAGGGAGGAGAGGAATGGAGTGGGGAGAGGAAGGGAGGGAGGAGGCCTGGTAAAAGAGGAATGAAATCCGTTTGAACTCCTCTCACATTCTTGTGGGGCAGTGAGCTTGCAGCGTAAAATACGTTTAGTGTTCCCCAACTTCAGAGACAGTCTGCTTTGACCTCTTACCTTAGCCACTATATCGGGGGAAAACTCCCTGCAGCCGTACTTTCTCTCTCTCTCTCTCTCTGTCTCTCTTTCTGTCTCCTCTCTTTCTCCAAGTTTAGATTTATACTCTACCTACATTTGATATGGTGGGAACGTGTCACCAATTCTATGTTTGGTAACCATTGAATACACAGCATTGTGATAAAACAACAAGCATACAATTGCATACACTTTGGAAATCTTCTCATTTTGATTTGTGTTTTGTGAGATTATCAACAAACAAAGCAGATTCACTCATAATATACTCCTTGCCGCTGTGTTACACACACACACACACACACACACACACGCACATGCAGGTGAGAGGGAAATCTCATTAAAGCATCCGCTTGCTCTCTCTCTCCTTTTTAGTTTCCTCCAATCAACTGATGAATGCTCTCTTTCATTTTCCCATTATCTCCATTCTCTTTGGCCACTTTCCTTTTCGGCTTTTAACTCTTACTCCTGGTTCCTATACTTTTATAGTCTACCCGTCCGTCCGTCCGTCCGTCCGTCCGTCCGTCCGTCCGTCCGTCCGTCCGTCCGTCCGTCCGTCCGTCCGTCCGTCCGTCCGTCCGTCCGTCCGTCCGTCCGTCCGTCCGTCCGTCCGTCCGTCTGTCTGTCTGTCTGTCTGTCTGTCTGTCTGTCCGTCCACCCGTCCGTCCGTCCGTCCGTACGTCCGTCTGTCTGTCTGTCTCTTTCTCTCAGTCAGCCAGTTGTGGTGGAGGTACAGGAATCCATGAGGTCAGCCCTAAACTAATTTCTGAGCTGCTGCCAACCATGGAAACTATTTGACAAGTGCTTTGATTTCTAGCTAAGATTCTTTCATAAACAATCTCCAGGGGAGTGAATTCAATATCCATTTTTAATGTTTTTATACATTCGGCAATAAAGAGGCATGGGGCTCTATTCTAATCTAATCTAATGGCTGGAATGTCTCTGTACATGTGTCTTTTTTTAAATTGTGATTGTCTCACAAGGGTTTATGACCGTTACACCTGGACCTAATGATGTTCATTTGAACCCCTGCGGTCAAGGTGGGGTAGAGGCCATGAGAGTCGTGAACCCCCCTGAAATGCACTCTACAAGGTAATGCATTAACTGACTGAACTCTAGGGGTTATTGATCTTACTCATGTTGTACAATATGATTACTTAATATGAATACAAAGCACTCATCACCCATCCATCAACCATACAGTAGGAATGTGTCACTAGAAACAAATAAAATGTTATGCTTCATAAACAACGTGTGTGGAATAACAGTAAAATGCGTACATATGGGCCCTTCCCAACAATAGAGAGAAAGAATAGAAAAGTAAAACACGTAATAACACAAGTAATAATAGATAGACAATGCATAATGATATATTGGTTTTATACAGTACAAGGGGTACCAATAAAGAGGGAATGTGCAGGGGTACGAGGCCATTGAGGTAGATATATACATATAACTGAGGAATAACAGTGCATTCCTTCTCAAGTATAGACGCTGTCCATCTTTTACAGGAAGGAGTCAAAGAATGTGGCTGATAGTTACGATGCTGTTGTCGATTTTGTTTTTTAGGTTTCAATTTTGTCCTAATATTTTAATGTATGATGACTGTGAAACTCGAGATATCGCCTAAAGTAGTGGAGGCTGCTGAGGGGAGGACGGCTCATAATAATGGGTGGAACAGAGCAAATTAAATGGCATCAAACACATGGAAACCATGTGTTTGATGTATTTGATACGATTCCACTCATTCCGCTCCAGGCATTACCACAAGCCCGTCCTCCCCAATTAAGGTGCCACCAACCTCCTGTGACCTCAAGTCAATAAGGTACTACAGTATGTGGAGAGCCATATATAATAATAGAGGTTAGGATTGAATTTGTAATCAATACCGTCAACATTGCAGTTAACTAAAGGATTTTTATTTTTGGATTTCTTTATGGTGTTTGGGAGGGGTGTTGTGAAATTATTTAAGACACTCTTTGAAGAGATAGGGTTTCAGATGTTTTGGGGAAGATGGGTTGTGAATCTGCTGTCCTAGCTTCAGGGGGAAGCTGGTTCCACCATTGGGGTGCCAGGACAGAAAAGAGCTTTGACTGGGATGAGCGGGAGCTGCCTTCCCGTAGGGGTGGGAGGGCCAAGAGACCAGAGGAGTACTCGGGTTGGGGTGTAGGGTTTGAGCATAGCCTGAAGGTAGGGGAGAGCATATTCCTCTTGCTGCTCTGTAAGAACCATGGTCTTGTTGTGGATGCGAGCATCAACTGGAAGCCTGCGGAATGTGTTGAGGAGCGGGGTGACATTGCGAAAATTATACACCTCCCGGGCTCCAGCATTCTGGATAAGTTTCAGGGGTTTTATGACACAGGTAGGGAGGCTAGACTGGAGATGACAAGTGCCTGGATTAGGAACTGCGCCACATCCTGTGTGCAGTAGCGACACCAGTAGTGAAAGTCCATGGTGCAGACACAGATCCTCTCCATGTCACCTGATAGGAGCAGGCTGCCAGGTAAGATGCAATCCAAGAATATGCAGAGCCTATTACACCCAGTCCTGAGAGGGTGGAGAGGAGGATCTGATAGAGCCTATTACGCCCAGCCCTGAGAGGGTGGAGAGGAGGATCTGATGGTTCACAGTGTCGAAGGCAGCGGATAGATCTTGGAGGATGAGAACAGAGGAGAGAAAGTCAGCTTTGGCAGTGCGGTGAGCCTCCGTGACACAGAGGAGAGCAGTCTTGTTTGATTGACCCGTCTTGAAGCCTGACTGGTTAGGGTCAACAAAATCGTTCTGAGAGTGATAGAAAGTGGCTTTATCAGCAGATACAGAGGAAGAGACTCTAGAGTGGAATGAGTGAAAGCATGATAGGTCCTCCGGAAGCTTCGTTTTCCTCAATTTTTGCTCAGTTACCCGCAGCCCTGTTCTGCAAGCTTGCAATGAGTCATTCAGCCAAGGAGGGGAGGGCTGAGGCTACCGGAAAGAAAGGGGACATTGTGAGTCATACGATGCAGAAAATGGAGGAGAATAGGGTTGAAGAGGCAGAATCAGAAGACAGGAGTGAGAGGGACATATCATAAGAGAGAGATGATAGGATAGAAGAGGAAAGTGTAGTGGGGTAGAGAGAAGATTGCAATGGCACATGACCATCTGGGCAGGGGCTGTGTGGGTAGGGTTGGAGGAGAGGAAGACAGAAAACGAAACAAAGTAGTGATCAGAGACCTGGAGGGGGTTGCGGTGAGATTAGTAGTTAAGCAGCCTCGAGTAAAGATGTGGTTAAGTGTATTGCCAGCTTTGTGAGTGGGAGGAGCCTGGGAAAGGGTGAGATCAAAAGAGACAAGGAGGGGAAAGAAAGTTCTTACCCATTTCGTTCTCTCTGTCTTCCTGTCTGTCTTTCTGTATGTCTGTCTGTCTCTCTCTCTTTCTCTCTCTCGCGCTCTCCCTCTCTCTCCGTCTCTCTCTTTCTCCTTCTCTCTGTCTCTGTCTCTCTCATTCTCTCTCTCTTACACATTAACTCAGTCTAAACTGAAGGCTTGGAGAAATAGAGCTCTACACTTTCATAAACAGTATTATCCTGGCCTTGAGCACAGGCATTATTCCATTGAATGCATAGTACTTTATATGTAAATGTCAGGAGTGATGATTATTTTATTCCTATCAAAACACCCTTTAATATTTCATAAGTTACGGGTGGAAAAGAGAAAACAAACTATGTGGCCCAACCTGCGCCATGCCCACTCTTTCTGTTCCTGAGCTTTACAGAATGTTAAGCCTTTTTGATGTGACACTTTTTTTGGTAGGGGGGTCACACATAAGTTGTTGCTACACACTCTCTTAAATTAGCATGTTTATTGCTTATTGCTGTTGCCTTGCCACGCTCTTTTCCATATCAAGCTAAGCGTCAATACACCCTCCAGTCTGGTTTGAAGTTTAGGGATTGGGATGCGCATGTATGAAGAAGAAGCCAGTGTTCACTTCAAATCCTAAGCCTGGTATTATGCCTTATCAACTCCAGCTCAGGGTTGGGCATGGTCTAATGACTGTACTTAGAATCAATCATATCCTTCATTTCCCCCCTTCTTTTTATTACCCTACGTCACAGTTTTCTGGTTTGTTTCTTTGATGGTCCCAGAGTATACAAAAATAATAGAAATGAAATGGGGATGATCGTTTTATTTTCTTACCACTAATAGCTGCTGTAGTCAGTGTTATGTAGATGGTGCATCGGTTATTACAGAGAACATCCAAGAAAAGAAACTCCTGCACACTGCACTTGCCAAGTATAACTTTTACAGAGAACTATATAATGATTTATCACAAAAGCATGATATCCTAATCAATCAGGAAATCCTAGAATATGCCATACCTATGCTTTTGTGAGGAGCCATGCGGTTTGGTGTACACCACAGGGCTGTGTTTAGAAGGAGGTGTGGTCTACATCTGGCCCTAACACTTCTTAATAGTGGTGCAGTGGGCTCCTCATCTTCTCCTTGTAATGATATGAGGTATTGTTTGAGAAGCATCCCATTCATTTTAATACACATACTAATGAGTGGTCAACCATATGAGAGGTTGACCAATCTAAAGGGTTCATGTTTATGCTTTTCTCCTTTTTAAGGCCAATTAACTTGAGGGCAATTAGACAAATAGTAATAATATAGTAATTAACATCTAACATGATTTCTTCTGCTACCAATATTATCATGGAGTAAATTATGCATCAACGGGAATAGAACATATTTTCAAACCGTATTGACTTCAAGGAGAGACATAAAAAGAGCAATGATACAGAGGTGATTTACTTTGACCTAGAAGATGTCACCTCAGCGCATTGCTGCTAATAGTAGTCAGTATCTGGTCCTCTTCCAACCCACCCTGACTCACAGTGGTACAACCCTCCTTTTATCTTCTGTTGCTGCATTTATAACCATTTTCACTACACACATAGGAAACAGGAAAGGGGATTTCAGATGGGGTCCCTTAGGTATAAAGAATTAGGTCATGTTTCAGGGGGAAAAGAAGGAATTCACATAATTGATGCAGGTTTTCAGGGTTTCTTCATGCAGACTTGGGTGTTCTGTCTTAAGAAGTCTTATTTTTCTTCCAGAGCTCTAAGCTGATAAATGTAATAGGGGGAATATTCTTGGCATAGATGCGAATAATCGGAACACAGTAATCTGGCTAATTTAAATAAGAATGCATTATTTGGTCCTAAGATGGCAGTTTTCATCTTACGATGACATTCTGAGAACAATGTTGTGAGCCAAGGTTTTCTGTTGTATCTCACAGCAGTCACAATTAGTGTGTTTGCCAAATGTTGTTTGTGTGTCACAAACAGTGGCATGCCACAGTTTTGCGGGGCCCAGCCTACAAGGTCTGAGCAAGCACCCACCCCCCCAAACCAACAATTCTACACATTTTTCCATGGGGCAAAGAGAAAAATGTGCACTTTTACAGCTATCTCATTCTACTTTACACATTTTGCAATGAGGCTGAATGAAAATGTTGCTGTTTTACAGCTAATTTCCTTCAAATCTACACATATTGCCATGGGCCAGATTTTTTTTTTGCAGTTTTATGTCTAGTCCCAATGCTATTCTACACATTTTCCAATGAGGCTCACAGCAGGGAATGCAAACTTGTAGTGTATTAGAATTTAAAAAAAATAAATAATTATAGTAATTAAAAAAAAATAGTATTATTCACATTTTGTGTTGTTGCAGGATTGTAATTCCTGCTGTAGCAAATTAAGATCCCACATCCGCACATGTAAACATTTGATTGTATTAAGTCTATGAACAGTATTGAGGAAGTCATATTTGTGAACCTGTTAATTAAGGAAGCTAGGCGTATGTCGCACGTCACTACTTCACAGGAGAGGTGTATGAACATGTACCAGTCAAAAGTTTGGACACCTACTCATTCAAGGGTTTTTCTTTATTTGTACTATTTTCTACATCGTAGACACTTTGTTTTTTTTATTGCTACTATGCAAATATGCAAGTAACTTTTACACCTTCTGTAACCTGTGCATGTGACAAATCAACTTTTATTTCATATGGTGTGTGTTTTCCAGAGACGGTGTAAGGTGTGCGTGCTGGTGGCAGGGAAGTCAGGTGCAAACTTGGTATAAATGGAGTATTTAATAAGAACTCACAAAACAAACTCCAAAAACCAAAATATGCAAAAAAAAACTCTAAAATGGGTTCAAAACCCGTCGCGCACCAACACATACTAGGACTAACATGCAATCAAACAATCTCCAATAAGGACATGAGGGGAAACAGAGGGTTAAATATAATTGATGAGATTGGAACCAGGTGTGAAGGTTAGAAAAGACAAAACCAATGGAAAATTAAAAATGGATCAGTGATGGCTAGAAGATTGGTGACGTCAACCGCCAAACACCGCCCGAACAAGGACAGGGACTGACTTCTGCAGAAGTCGTGACAGACGGTAATGTGAATAACAACCAATGGATATACGGTGCCTTCGGAAAGTATTCAGACCCCTTGACTTTTTCCACATTATAATATGTTACAGCCTTATTCTAAAATTGATTAAAAAAGTGTTTTCCCTCATTAATCTATACACAATACCCCATAACGACAAAGCAAAAACAAGTTTTTCTAAATGTTCTCAGACCCTTTACAAAGTACTTTGTTGAAGCACCTTTGGCGGCAATTCCAGCCTCACGTCTTCTTGGATACGACGCTACAAGCTTGCCACACCTGTATTTGGGGAGTTCTCCAATTCTTCTCTGCAGATCCTCTCAAGTTCTGTCAGGTTGGACGGGGAGCGTTGCTGCACAGCTATTTTCAGGTCTCTTTAGAGATTCAAGACCGGATTCAGGCTGGGCCACTCAAAGACATTCAGAGACTTGTCCCAAAGCCACTCCTGCATTGTCTTGGCTGTGTGCTTAGGGTCTTTGTCCTGTTTGAAGGTGAATCTTTACCCCAGTCTCAGGTCCTGTGAGTGCTGGAGCAGGTTTTCATCAAGGATCTCTCTGTACTTTGATTCGTTCATCTTTGCCTCGATCCTGGCTCGTCCTCCAGTCCCTGCCGCTGAAAAACATACCCATTATGGATGACAAAATATCCCCATTAACAGCATTATGCTGCCACCACCATGCTTCACTGTAGTGATGGTGCCAGGTTTCCTCCAGACATGACACTTGGCATTCAGGCCAAAGAGTTCAATCTTGGTTTCATCTGACCAGAGAATCTTATTTCTCATGGTCTGAGAGTGCTTGGGTACCTTTTGACAAACTCCAAGCGGGCTGTCATGTGCCTTTTACTAAGGAGTGGCTTCCGTCTGGCTACTTTACCAAGAAGGCCTGATTTGTGGAGTGCTACAGAGATGGTTGTTCTTCTAGAAGGTTCTCCCATCTCCACAGAGGAACTCTAGAGCTCTGTCAGAGTGACCACCAGGTTCTTGGTCACCTCCCTGACCAAGGCCTTTCTCCCCCGGATGCTCAGTTTGGCCGGGCGGCCAGCTCTAGGAAGGGTCTTGGTGGTTCCAAACTTCTTCAATTTAAGAATGATGGAGGCCAATGTGTTCTTGGGATCTTCAATGCTGCAGAAATGTTTTGGTACCCTTCCCCAGATCTGTGCCTCAACACAATCCTGTCTTGGAGCTCTACGTACAATTCCTTCGACCTTATGGCTTGGTTTTTGCATATAGACAGTTGTGTGCCTTTCCAAATCATGTCCAATATATTGAATTTACCACAGGTGGACTCCAATCAAGTTGTAGAAACATCTCAAAGATGATGAATGAAAACAGGATGCACCTTAGCTCAATTTTGGGTCTTATAGCAATGTGTCCGAAAACGTATGTAAAAAAGGTATTCCTGTGTTGAATTGTAATACATTTGCAAAACATGTCATTATGTTGTATTGTGTGAAGATTGCTGATGAGCTTTTATTTGTTCAATCCATTTTAAAACAAGGCTGTAACATAGAAAAATGTGAAAAAATTCATTATCTGAATAGCTTCCGAATAAACTTTAGGCCAAGGACAATATAAAGTTTATTTTTACCTGGAGTTATTGTAGGGTACTACTTTTATCACTTTTAGTCAATAAATCTGTTTACTATGCTACTCACGCTGTTTAGCAGATGGCCTCACAAGTGCAAAAGTATTCATCCCCCTTGGTGTTTTTCCTATTTTGTTGCATTACAACCTGTAATTTAAATATATTTTTATTTGGATTTCATGTCATGGATATACACAAAATAGTCAAAATTGGTGAAGTGAAATGAAAAAAATTAAAAATAAATTAAAAACGGAAAAGTGGTGCGTGTATTCACCCCCTTTGCTATGAAGCCCCTAAATAAGATCTGGTGCAACCAATTACCTTCAGATGTCACATAATTAGTTAGAATGCACACAGCTGGACATTATTTAATTGTCACATGATCTGTCACCTGATCTCAGTATATATACACCTGTTCTGAAAGGCCCCAGAGTCTGCAACACCCCTAAGCAAGGGGCACCACCAAGCAAGCGGCACCATGAAGATCAAGGAGCTCTCCAAACAGGTCAGAGACAAATTTGTGGAGAAGTACAGATCAGGGTTGGGTTATAAAAAAAATATCAGATACTTTGAACATCCCACGGAGTACCATTAAATCCATTATTTAAAAAAATATAAAGAATATGGCACCAGAGCAAACCTGCCAAGAGAGGGTCGCCCAGCAAAACCCACGGACCAGGCAAGGAGGGCATTAATCAGAGAGGCAACAAAGATACCAAAGATAACCCTGAAGGAGCTGCAACAGCGGAGATTGGAGTATATGTCCTTAGGACCACTTTAAGCTGTACACTCCACAGAGCTGGTTTTTACGGAAGAGAGGCCAAAAAACAGCAATTGTTAAAATGAAAAAAATAAGAAAACATGTTTGGTGTCCACCGAAAAGCATGGGGAGACTCCCCAAACATATGGAAGAAGGTACTCCGGTCAGATGAGACTAAAATGTAGCTTTTTTTCCATCATAGAAAACACTATGTATGGCGCAAACCCAACACCTCTCATCACCCCGAGAGCACCATCCCCACAGTGAAATATGGTGGTGGCAGCATCATGCTGTGGGGATGTTTTTCATCAGCAGGTACTGGGAAACTGGTCACAATTGAAGGAATGATGGATGGCACAAAATACAGGGAAATTCTTGAGGGAAACCTGTTTCAGTCTTCCAGAGATTTGAGAATGGGATGGAGGTTCACCTTCCAGCAGCACAATGACCCTAAGCATACTGTTAAAGCAACACTCGAGTGGTTTAAGGGGAAACATTTACATGTATTGGAATGGCCTATTCAAAGCCCAAACCTCAATCCAATTGAGAATCTGTGGTATGACTTAAAGATTGCTGTACACCAGCAGAATCCATCCAACTTGAAGGAGCTGGAGCAGTTTTGCCTTGAAGAATGGGCAAAAATCTCAGTGGGTAGATGTGCCAAGCTTACAGAGACATACCCCAAGATACTTGCAGCTGTAATTACTGCAAAAGGTGGCTCTACAAAGTATTGACTTTGGGGGGTGAATGCTCAACGCATGCTCAAGTTTTCATTTTTTTGTTTTATTTTCCGTTTCACGAGAAAAAATATTTTGCATCTTCAAACTGGTAGGCATGTTGGGTAATTCAAATGATTACAAACCCCCCAAAAACAAATTCAATTGCAGGTTGTAAGGCAAAAAAATAAGAAACATGCCAAGGGGGTGAATACTTTCGCAATCCACTGAAAGAGAGTGTGAATGATGCTGTATGGGTGTTGACATACAGGTGCTCTCCAGTAGGTGTACCAAAACATTCAAGGGTACTTTCTCAAATGTGTGGTTACAAGTTTATCAACTTTCAAAGTATAATTACCTTCCCATTGTTCAACTGCAGTCTAGCTCTTAGTCTCACCTTTTATCCAATGTAAAAAAACATAATTAGACATTTTTCTACATAGGACCGAATCCAGGTGGTGGGTCACTTTTACATTATTGAAACAATATTCTTAGTAAATAAATCCTACAATGTCACTGAGAAACAAATCCTTTTGAAAGACCTCCCACCTTAAAATACAGTGTTTGACCAAATTTCCACAGCATGGCATGTAAATATATGCATAGCAAATGAAATGACAGCACCACCCGCTTGTAGGAAGATGAAAATCTGCAGTGATATATTTCAGTATTTACTTGAAATATATGGTTGTTAGAAAGCAGAAAAAGACCACAGCCACCAAGGGAATGAGGATAACGCAATGAGCAACGAGTGCCTTTTGCATCTCTTTGTTTTTTAAAGTTTGTGCACCAATATTTCATTTTAAAAGCCTGTTATATTAATAATAATTCAATAAATCTGTAAGTACCAACATCCGTAGTTATTTTCTTGCTTTGATAGTCATATCTGAAGATAATTATTTATTTAATGCGATAAGTAATTCATTTACGTCTGTCCCTGATTTTAAAGTCAACCCTGTAATGTGAACAAAACTCTCGTTTTAATATGGCGAAACTGTTTATTTTAAAATATTTTATTCAAAAGAAACATTGAACATCAAATAGTCAAATCATAGAGTAAAAGCAGGTGAACTGGTTTGACTCTTTTCTGACTTTTTCTGGTGTTTCATGGTGGAAAACTGAGCGGGTCACATATCAAGTCGACCCTGTTACCCACAGACAGGCTAGAAATGTTTTAACATTTTACTTTTTTTGTGATGCCTGCATTCAATTGCCACTCTCTGTTGTAAACCAACAAGCTTACGTTCCCCCTGGCACAAGGGGATTTATGGCTGACTTAAGAAGAAATCATCAACCCGATTACGTTATTTTCCACTTAATTGGCACTTCCCATAGACGTGTTTTATTTGTTTTACCTCTTGAGATGGGAAAACATATTTTTTATGAAGTTGAACGTTTGCTATTCATGACGTCATGTTAAACTTCTCAAAAGGCACTTAATTGGTGGAACAACCCAAGTAAGTTTATTTCTGTATGGACTGAAAAAAAAGAATTGCGTTCTTAGGCTATTAAAATCCCATATATACCAAAGGGATTTATTGTATACTTCCATCTTAAGCTTTACAGGTTAAACTGTAAATCAACACTCAATCAACACGAATATGTACATATTATAAAGGCCTATGTGATCATGATGTAAAAATAAATCTGTAAATGCTTTTAAGTGAAACAACAGCACACAAAATGACCAGGACACTGTCTACTGTCAGATAACAGTTACTGTAAGATAGACAGCAGTGTTTGTGTTTCTTAGGTTATGAACTCAGTAATCATACACATCCACAACAAATGCATTCTGGACCAATATTTCACCCAATAATCCTACGTATTCAGAAGTTATCACAGATTTAGGGTTGTTGGCTCTGGTATTCTATTCTACAGTGTAGAACATTGATCTGGTTGGGTTCATGGTCTGTTTATAGTCTGAGTAGAAAAACTGCAATACGGTAAATTCACTGTAGCAGCCCTCCAACATTTAACACTTACCCTAATTCTGTTTCTCTGACTATGTTGTACTTTTGCTGATATATGGTTTTAGTAGTTCAGTTTTCAACCAGTAGCAGTATCACATTTCAATCAACAAAATGTATTTTAAGAAAGCCCTTTTTACATCAGAGGGTCTCACAAAGTGCTTTTCAGATACCCAGCTTAAGACCCCAAAGAGCAAGCAATTCAACTCGCAGAAGCACAGTGGCTAGGAAAAACTCCCTAGAAAGGCAGGAAAACATGTCAGGGTTCCGTAGCCGCAGGCAGAACAGCAGAAACTGGATCAGCAGTACGACCAGGTGGACTGGGGATGGGCACAGCCAGGAATCATCAGGCCAGGTAGTCCTAAGGCATGGTTCTAGGTCTCAGGTCCTACGGGAGGGGAGACATAGATAGATAGAGGAGAATTAGAGTACTGTGACAAGGAGACATTCGGGATGATCCTGCCTCGCTGTTCTTTCCTTGTACTATACTTTATTCCTGTAACCTTATTTCTTTATTCCTCAGAAGACCTTAACCAGGATGAGCATCATCATGTGCTCCTAGCACTTCAAAGTCAGCTGTAAAGTGCAATCTCAATGTGTAGTTTTGGGGGCAGAGTGTAACAACTGCATCAGCATATTGCAGAGTATGCAAAAAATAACCCCATCAACTATGAAACTGTCTAGAGCTCTTGTACTCACTCACACACACACACACACACACACACACACACACACACACACACACACACACACACACACACACAAAGTACACAAAATCAAGCAAACACAAAATGGCAATCAAACACAAGAAAGTGTAGCATTGTTCATGAATTTAGATGTGCTCATGCTTTCCCAAACCTGTTACGTAATCTCACCAGAGAAGGCTAGTGAGATTAGCTATAGGAGGAGGGGCTCATTGTAAAGGCTGCAATGCATAATTGATTGAAAAAATACATGTATATGGCCTCCCGAGTGGTGCAGCGGTCTAAGGAACGGCATCGTAGTGCTTGAGGCGTCACTACAGGCCCGGGTTCGATCCCAGGCTGTGTCACATCCAGCCGTGAAGGGGAGTCCCATAGGGCGGTGACTTGACCATCGCTTCTCCTGTGCCCGTTGGGGAGTTGCAGCGATGAGACAAAATGGATATCACAAAATTGGGGAGAAAAAGGGGGTAAATTATCAAGTAATACAGGTTTGGCTCCCTGGATGCTTGTGTGTTTTTTTCTACTCTGCTTTACAATTTACAAGACAAAACATCAATGGGACAAGGGATGTTTTGACATCTAAGTAATTTCTGTTCAGCAGTTCTCAGGTTCCCAAGACATATCAGCATGTGTAGGTGTGATTCCCACTCCATATTCTTTCCTGAGTGAAAACCTGACCGTGGTCATTGTCACAGAGTGGGAAAAGTGGCTCAGGCATTGCGAGAGGGAAAACTGCTGAGGCGCGCTTGGGTCTAAGGCAGCTTCCGGGCACAGTTCAAAGCAACTTATGCACATTAAGGTTAGCAAAAAACTTTGGATAATAAGTGGATGCCTGTGGTGCAAGTGGAGGAAAGGATTCGAGCAAATACCTCAGTGGCAACAAACTCTGAGCTCAGACTCTCCATCCTATGCATCTCTATGCACTCTTCAAAGCCTGGTTATTTTGGACCTACAGTATTTACTGCCTGTTGTTAGTCCTCAGACCGAATGCACACTATAGTAGGAATACAGCTTGTGGATAAACGTAGAGACAGTTATTTCAAGGCCTACCTTCAAACTCAGTGCCTCTTTGCTTGACATCATCGGAAAATGAAAAGAAATCAGCCAAGACCTCAGAAAAAAACTTGTAGATCTCCTTGGGAGCAATTTTCAAATGCCTAAAGGTACCACGTTCATCTTTACAAACAATAGTACGCAAGTATAAACAACATGGGAACCACGCACCCGCTCAAGAAGAAGAAGCGTTCTGTCTCCTAGAGATGAAAGTACTTTGTTGCGAAAAGCGAAAATCAATCCCAGAACAACAGCAAAGGACCTTGTGAAGAGGCTGGAGGAAACAGGTACAAAAGTATCTATATCCGCAGTAAAACGAGTCCTATATCAACTAAACCTGAAAGGCCGCTCAAGAGGGAAGAAGCCACTGCTCCAAAACCACCATAAAAAAGCAAGACTATTATGGTTTGCAACTGCGCATAGGGACAAAGATCGTACTTTTTGGAGAATGTCACCAACCGTGAAGCACGGGGGTGGTAGCATCATGTTGTGGGGGTGCTTTGCTGCAGGAGGGACTGGTGCACTTCACATGAGGAAGGAAAATGATGTGGATATATTGAAGCAACATCTCAAGACATCAGTCATGAAGTTAAAGCTTGGTCGCAAATTGGTCTTCCAAATGGACAATGACCCCAAGCACACTTCCAAAGTTGTGGAAAATGGCATAAGAACAACAAAGTCAATGTATTGAAGTGGCCATCACAAAGCCCTGACCTCAATCCCATAGAAAATTTGTGGGCAGAACTGAAAAAGCTTGTGCTAGCAAGGAGGCCTACAAACCTGACTTAGTTACACCAGCTCTGTCAGGAGGAATGGGCCAAAATTCACCCAACTTATATGTTACCAAATACTAATTGAGTGTATGTAAACTTCTGACCCACTGGGAATGTGATGAAAGAAATAAAAGCTGAATTAAGTAATTGTCTCGACTATTATTCTGACATTTCACATTCTTAAAATAAAGTGGTGATCCTAACTGCCTAATACATGGATTTTTTACGAGGATTATATGTCAGGAATTGTGAAAAACTAAGTTTAACCTGTCTAGGACTGGCGGAAACCCGTTCCGCTAGTGGAACCCTTCGCCAACAGCCAATGAAATTGCAGGGTCGCCAAATAAAAATCAACAGAAATCTCAAACATACAAGTATTAGGCACCATTTTAAAGATACAATTCTCGTTCATCCAGCCACAGTGTCTGATTTCAAAAATGCATTACAGCGAAATCTCCACAAATGATTGTGCTCGGTCACCACCAACTCACAGAAAAACCCAGCCATTTTTCCAGCCAAAGAGAGAGGAGTCAAAAAAGCACAAATAGAGATAAAATTAATCACTAACCTTTGATGATCTTCATCAGATGACACTCAAAGGACTTCATGTTACACAATACATGTATGTTTTGTACGGTAAAGATCATATTTATATACGTTCAGTAGTTCCAAAACACGCAGTGACATTGCAGAAAGCCACATGAATTCACAGAAATACTTATTATAAATGTTGATGAAAATTAAACTATTATACATGGAACTTTAGATACACTTCTTCTTAATGCAACCGCTGTGTCAGATTTCAAAAAAACTTTACGGAAAACCAAAGTCTGAGAATGGCGCTCAGAGCCTAAACCAGCCAGAGAAATATCCGCCATGATGGGTAGTCAACATTATTCATAAATAGCATTATAAATATTCACTTACCTTTGATGATCTTCATCAGAATGTACTCCCAGGAATCGCAGTTCCACAATAAATGCTTGTTTTGTTCGAAAATGTCCATCATTTATGTCCATTTATGTTCAATAGCTTCTTTTGTTAGGGCGTTTGGTAAACAAATCCAAAAGCGCGATCTGGTCCATTTGGACGAAACGTTCAAAAAGTTATATTACAGATCGAAGAAACTTGTCAAACTAAGTATAGAATCAATCTTTAGGATGTTTTTATCATAAAGGTTCAATAATGTTCCAACTGGAGAATTCCATTGTCTGTAGAAAAGCAATGGAACAAGAGCTCCCTCTCAAGTGAAAGCGCTTGACTGAGAACAAGGCTGTAGGCAGACCCCTTAGTTAAACAGCTCCCATCTGGCCCCCCTTCACATGAGCAGCCTGAAACAGGCTTCTAAAGACGGTTGACATCATAACCCATATCCTACTGTGTATTCGATAGGGGTGAGTTCAAAAACTGCAAACCTTTCCCACAAAGATTTCCCGCTTCCTGTTTGGATTTTTTCTCATGTTTTTGCTTGCCATATGAGTTCTCACAGACATCATTCAAACAGTTTTAGAAACTTCAGAGTGTTTTCTATCCAATACTACTAATAATATGCATATATTAGCATCTGGGACTGAGTAGGAGGCAGTTCACTCTGGGCACGCTATTCATCCAAAAGTGAAAACGCTGCCCCCTGTCCCAAACAAGTTTTAAATGTATTTGGCTAAGGTGTATGTAAACTTCCGACTTCAACTGTACATATGGAGATAGTTCAGTGCCTAAAATAAGAAGTTAAATATAAGTCAAAATCAATAAATTGCTTCCTGATCTTTCTTATATCTACGCCTGCTAGCGTAGTGGCGGGTTCCCTGTTCCATCTACTGCTGCCCCCTGGACACTATGATCACTTGGCTACATAGCTGATGCCTGCTGGACTGTCCATTAACCACGTACTCCATTATGTTTATTTATTTTTTATCTGTCGGCCCCAGCCGCGAACTCGGGCTCTGTGTGTAGTTAATCTGACCCTCTCTGCCTAGTCATCGCCATTTTACCTGCTGTTGTTTTGTTAGCTGATTAGCTGTTGTTGTCTTACCTGTTGTTTTAGCTAGCTCTCCCAATCAACACCTGCGATTACTTTATGCCTTACGATTATGATTACTTTATGCTTTACGCTGTATGTCTCTCTCAAATGTCAATATGCCTTGTATACTGTTGTTCAGGTTAGTTATCATTGTTTTAGTTTACATTGGAGCCCCTAGTTCCACTCTTCATACCTCTGATACCTCCTTTGTCCCACCTCCCACATATGCGGTGACCTCACCCATTACAACCAGCATGTCCAGAAATGCAACCTCTCTTATCATCACCCAGTGCCTGGGCTTACCTCCGCTGTACCCGCCCGCACCCCACCATACCCCTGTCTGCGCATTATGGCCTGAATATATTCTACCATGCCCAGAAATCTGCTCCTTTTATTCTTTGTCCCCAATGCTCTAGGCGGCCAGTTTTGATAGCCTTTAGCCGCACCCTCATACTACTCCTCCTCTGTTCCGCGGGTGATGTGGAGGTAAACCCAGGCCATGCATGTCCCCGGGCACCCTCATTTGTTGACTTATGTGATCGAAAAAGCCTTGGTTTCATGCATGTCAACATCAGAAGCCTCCTCCCTAAGTTTGTTTAACTCACTGCTTTAGCACACTCTGCCAACCCTGATGTCCTTGCGGTGTCTGAATCCTGGCTTAGGAAGGCCACCAAAAATTCTGAGATTTCCATACCCAATTATAACATTTTCCGTCAAGATAGAACTGCCAAAGGGGGAGGAGTTGCAGTCTACTGCAGAGATAGACTGCAAAGTAATGTCATACTTTCCAGGTCCATACCCAAACAGTTCGAACTACTAATTTTAAAAATGACTCTCTCCAGAAATAAGTCTCTCACTGTTGCCGCCTGCTACCGACCCCCCTCAGCTCCCAGCTGTGCCCTGGACACCATTTGTGAATTGATCGCCCCCCATCTAGCTTCAGAGGTTGTTCTGTTAGGTGACCTAAACTGGGATATGCTTAACACCCCGGCAGTCCTACAATCTAAGCTAGATGCCCTCAATCTCACACAAATCATCAAGGAACCCACCAGGTACAACCCTAAATCTGTAAACAAGGGCACCCTCATAGACGTTATCCTGACCAACTGGCCCTCCAAATACACCTCCGCTGTCTTCAACCAGGATCTCAGCGATCACTGCCTCATTGTCTGTATCCGCTACGGGTCCGCAGTCAAACGACGGGTCCGCACCCCTCATCACTGTCAAACGCTCCCTAAAACAGTTCTGCGAGCAGGCCTTTCTAATGGACCTGGCCCGGGTATCCTGGAAGGATATTGACCTCATCCCGTCAGTTGAGGATGGCTGGTCATTCTTTAAAAGTAACTTCCTCACCATCTTAGATAAGCATGCTCCGTTCAAAAAATGCAGAACTAAGAACAGATATAGCCCTTGGTTCACTCCAGACCTGACTGCCCTCGACCAGCACAAAAACATACTGTGGCGGACTGCAATAGCATCGAATAGTCCCCGCGATATGCAACTGTTCAGGGAAGTCAGGAACCAATACATGCAGTCAGTCAGGAAAGCAAAGGCCAGCCTTTTCAAGCAGAAATTTGCATCCTGTAGCTCTAACTCCCAAAAGTTCTGGGACACTGTAAAGTCCATGGAGAACAAGAGCACCTCCTCCCAGCTGCCCACTGCACTGAGGCTAGGTAACACCGATAAATCCATGATAATCGAAAACTTCAACAAGCATTTCTCAACGGCTGGCCATGCCTTCCTCCTGGCTACTCCAACCTCGGCAAACAGCTCTGCCCCCCCCCCCCCCGCAGCTGCTCGCCCATGCCTCCCCAGCTTCTCCTTTACCCAAATCCAGATAGTAGATATTCTGAAAGAGCTGCAAAATCTGGACCCGTACAAATCAGCTGGGCTTGACAATCTGGACCCTCTATCCACTGTCATTGTCGTAACCCCTATTACCAGCCTGTTCAACCTCTCTTTCTGTTCAACCTGCCTGGTTCACCAACTACTTTGCAGACAGAGTTCAGTGTGTCAAATCAGAGGGCATGTTGTCCAGTCCTCTGGCAGTCTCTATTGGGGTGCCACAGGGTTAAATTCTCAGGCCGACTTTATTCACTGTATATATGAATTTATTTATTTTATATTTATTTAACCAGGCAAGTCAGTTAAGAACAAATTCTTATTTTCAATGACAGCCTAGGAACAGTGGGTTAACTGCCTGTTCAGGGGCAGCTCGGGGGTATGAACTTGCAACCTTCCGGTTACTAGTCCAATACTCTAACCACTAGGCTACCCTGCCGGCCCAAATGAATGATGTTGCTCTTGCTGCGGGCAATTCCCTGATCCAACTCTACGCAGACAACACCATTCTATATACTTCTGGCCCTTCCTTGGACACTGTGCTATCTAACCTCCAAACGAGCTTCAATGCCAGACAACACCCCTTCCGTGGCCTCCAACTGCTCTTAAAACGCTAGTAAAACCAAATGCATGCTTTTCAACCGTTCGCTGCCTGCACCCACACGCCCGACTAGCATCACCACCCTGGATGGTTCCGACCTAGAATATGTGGACATCTATAACTACCTATGTGTCTGGCTAGACTGTAAACTCTCCTTCCAGACTCATATCAAACATCTCCAATCTAAAATCAAATCTTGAGTCGGCTTTCTATTCCGCAACAAAGCCTCCTTCACCCACGCTGCCATTCTTACCCTAGTAAAACTGACTATCCTACCGATCCTCGACTTTGGCGATGAAATCTACAAAATAGCTTCGAATACTCTACTCAGGAAACTGGATGCAGTTTATCACAGTGCCATCCGTTTTGTTACTAAAGCACCTTATACCACCCACCACTGCGACCTGTATGCTCTAGTCGGCTGGCCCTCGCTACATATTCGTTGCCAGACCCACTGGCTCCAGGTCATCTACAAGTCCATGCTAGGTAAAGCTCCGCTTTATCTCAGTTCACTGGTCATGATGGCAACACCCACCCGTAGCACGCGCTCCAGCAGGTGTATCTCACTGATCATCCCTAAAGCCGTTCCTTCCAGTTCTCTGCTGCCTGTGACTGGAACAAATTGCAAAAATCGCTGAAGTTCACCAACTTTAAACATCTGCTATCTGAGCAGCTAACCGATCGCTGCAGCTGTACATAGTCCATCGGTAAATAGCCCACCCAATTTACTTACCTCATCCCCATACTGTTTTTATTTATTTATTTTTCTGCTCTTTTTCACACCAGTATCTCTACCTGCACATGATCATCTGATCATTTATCACTCCAGTGTTAATCTGCAAAATTGTAATTATTCACATATCTCCTCATGCCTTTTGCACACAATGTATATAGACTATTTTTTTCTTTTTTTCTACTGTGTTATTGTCTTGTTTATTGTTTACTCCATGTGTAACTCTGTGTTGCTGTCTGTTCACACTGCTATGCTTTATCTTGGCCAGGTCGCAGTTGTAAATGAGAACTTGTTCTCAACTAGCCTACCTGGTTAAATAAAGGTGAAATAAAATAAAAATAAATAAAAAATATCTCTCAGATATAGGACAGACACTTCAGAACAAACTTCCTTTATCGATGCATGAATACGTTATTTAATGTGTTTCTATTGGCTAATAGCAGTAAGGCCAAATTTAATGTGTCATCAACACCTTAATGGGTCCTACAATTCTAAATCAAATAGCTAAATGGTCCTTGGAATGACCATCT
Organism: Oncorhynchus mykiss; assembly: GCF_013265735.2. Lineage (NCBI taxonomy): Eukaryota > Metazoa > Chordata > Actinopteri > Salmoniformes > Salmonidae > Oncorhynchus > Oncorhynchus mykiss. Next base: position 15,473,823 of record NC_048570.1, read on the forward strand.
TAAAACAATTCCATATGTAAGCTTAGTAAAGAGAAGCATGTGGACTAAAATATGTCTATGTTTAACTCCACAATTATTAAAACCCCCAGAGTGTCGATGTCCGGTCCGCCATAAAAATCGATCAGTTCAAGCTAGATATCTATTTGCATTGGAGGCATCTCAATACACTGCATCCGTGGATTTCACAGTTCCGCATCTGCGGTGACAGAGTTTGAGCAGTGTTTGTCAGACATCCTGAAAATCGGTCTTCTTACAAAATCGTCTGTTGCATCCGAATGGTTTGGCCTACAAACTATTATGATCATTCCCTGAAAGAGTGTTCTCCGTTTCGCTCCACAACCCCCACAATCTGAAGTCGGTATAGTCGATCTTCCAACTTCTGTCTGTTTGGGCTACACACTAATATGACCCCACTGTGGAAAGGTGAGACTCTCACAAATATTTGAATGTTGGATTGTTTTGCTCTAAGATGCCCACGGGGCTCACATGATTTGTCTGAAGGTCCTGAAGGTACCGTTAATAAAATTATGGAAGTACAGTATACTCTATATGGAGACTGTTAAGTGCAAAAAATAAGGGGCTAAATACATTAACAAATACATTTATTTCCTGATCTTTCTTATATCTCTCAGATATAGGACAGACACTTTAGAACAAACTTCCTTTAGATATTTTGGGGGGACTATCTGTTGTTCCATTTAATTAATATGTATATGCAATGCATTTGTATGGGATAATAGCAGTAAGGCCCCAACAAATGTTAATCAAATATATTTTTTCTATATTTTTTTAATACTTCTAGGAGTCTTAAAAAATATTAAAAAACGAAATTATCCTTGGTATGGCCTTCTTAAAACAATTACATCTATAAAATTCAGCACACAGCCAATAATAATATCTCCATAGATGAACATTGGCAGTAGAATGGCCTTACTGAAGAGCTCAGTGACTTTCAATGTAGCATCGTCATAGGATGCCACCATTCCAAATTTCTGCCCTGCTAGAGCTGTCCCGATCAACTGTAAGTGCTGTTATTGTGAAGTCGAAACGTCTAAGAGCAACAACGGCTCAGACACGAAGTGGTAGGCCACACAAGCTCACAGAAAGGGACCGCCGAATGCTGAAGCGCTTAGAATGTAAAAATTGGCTGTCCCCAGTTGCAACACTCACTATCGAATTCCAAACTCCCTCTAGAAACAACATTAGCACAAAAACTTTTTGTGAGCCTCATTCCACGGCCATGGACTCTGGAGCAGTGGAAATGCGTGATGAATCACACTTTACCATCTGGTAGTCTGACGGACGAATGTGGGTTTGGCAGATGCGAAACAAAACACTACCTGCCCGAATGCATAGTGCAAACTGTAAAGTTTGGTGGAGGAAGTATAATGCTCTGGGTGCTGTTGTTCATGGTTCGGGCAAGGCCTCTTAGTTCTAGTGAAGGGAAAGCTTAGCACTACAGCATACAATGACGTCGAACACCTTAGGGATGAAATAGAACGCTGACCCACGAGCCAGGCCTAATTGCCAAACATCAGTGCCCGAAGTCACTAATGCTCTTGTGGTTGAATGGAACTCCCCGCAGCAATTTTCCAACATCTAGTGGAAAGCCTTCCCAGAATATTGGAATCTGTTATAGCAGCAAAGGGAGGACCAACTCCATACTAATGCCCATGATTTTGGAATGAGATGTTTGATGAGCAGGTGTCCACATACTTTTGGTCAGTGTAGTGCTGTGTATTTTCTCAGCACATATGCTCTTGACTGAGTTCCATTTCATGATCTTCATATGCATTTTGCATGCTAAACAAAGGCAATGTCTGATGCTTATTTGAGTTTTGAAGACATTATCAATAATTGTACAAATATAAATCCTTATCATTCTTTGAATCACTGGCTCTCATTTTTGTATTCCTTCTGCAATAAAGGCACACTCAAACCGCTAGGTAAAAGTGCTGAAATGGTAGCCTAGCAACAATAATCATGTTTTTCTGCTGTGGAGTTCTAACTGTAATTTATTTTTACTTTGGGCGCCACAAATTAATGTGTAAATGGTGTGTGGTCGAACTGACAACAAGATAAACAATTATGTTTATGTTAAAGCGAGTAGGTCATTTGAGATGTTTTATTAATCTTAGTAAGAATCAAAAACATGCGTTTCTGTGCTTTGTATGGCCTACTACTGAATATGATTCCCAAATGTACAGTACCAGTCAAAGGTTTGGACACACCTACTCATTCAGGGGTGGCAGGTAGCCTAGTGGTTAGAGTGTTAGGCCAGTAACTGAAAGGTTGCTGGATCGAGTCCCTGACAAGGTAAAAATATGTCATTCTGCCCCTGAACAAAAGAGTTAACACACTGTTCCACAGTAGGCTGTCATTGTAAATGAGAAGTTCTTCTTAACTGACTTGCCTACTTAAAAAGAAAATCCAGGGTTTTCCTTTATTTTTACAATGTTCTACATTGTAGAACAATAGTGAAGACATCAAAAGTATGAAATAACACATATGGAATCATGTAGTAACCAAAAAAGTGTTAAACAAGTCAAAATACATTTTATATATGAGATTCTTCACAGTAGCTACCCTTTCCCTTGATGACAGCGTTGCACACTCTTGGCATTCTCTTAACCAGCTTCATGAGGTAGTCACCTGGAATTAATGTTATTAACAGGTGTGCCTTGTTGACAGTTCTTGTTGAATTTCTTTCATTCTTAATACATTTTAGCCTATCAGTTGTGTTGTGACAAGGTAGGGTGGTATACAGAAGCCCTATTTGATAAAAGACCAAGTTCATATTATGGCAAGAACAGCTCAAATAAGCAAAGAGAAATGACAGTCCATCATTACATTAAGAAATGAAGGTCAGTCAATCCAGAAAATGTCTAGATCTTTGATCATTTCATAAAGTGCAGTCGCAAAAATCATCAAGAAATGTGATGAAACTGGCTCTCATGAGGACCACCACAGGAAAGGATAAGTTTATTAGAAATTGCAGCCCAAATAAATGCTTCACAGAGTTCAAGTAACAGACACATCTCAATATCAACTGTTGAGACAGTCTATAGGGAGTAGGTCATAGACCTGGCCGGGTGGTGCCAGAATAACAACCTAACCAAGACTAAGGAGATGATTGTGGACTACAGGAAAAGGAGGACCGAGTATGCCCCCATTCTCATCAATGGGGCGGCAATTGCTCAGGCTGACCTCGAGGCACTACAGAGAGTAGTGCATACGGCCCATTACATCACTGGGGCTAAGCTGCCTGCCATCCAGGACCTCTACACCAGGCGGTGTCAGAGGAAGGCCATAAACATTGTCAAAGACCCCAGCCACCCCAGTCATAGATTGCTCTCTCTACTACCGCATGGCAAGCGGAACTGGAGTGCCAAGTCTAGGACAAAAAGGCTTCTCAACAGTTTTTACCCCCAAGCCATAAGACTCCTGAACAGGTAATCAAATGGCTACCTGGACTAATTGCATTGTGTGTCCCCCAACCCCTCTTTTACGCTGCTGCTACTCTCTGTTTGTCATATATGCACAGTCACTTTAACTATACATTCATGTACACACTGTATGTACATACTACCTCTATTGGCCCGACCAACCAGTGCTCCCGCACATTGGCTGACCGGGCTATCTGCATTGTGTCCCGCCACCCACCACCCGCCAACCACTCTTTACGCTACTGCTACTCTCTGTTCATCATATATGCATAGTCACTTTAACCATATCTACATGTACATACTACCTCAATCAGCCTAACTAATCGGTTTCTGTAAGTGGCCTCGCTACTGTATATAGCCTCGCTACTGTTTTTCAGAGTATTTTTACTGTTTTTTTTACATCTTTACTTACCTATTGTTCACCTTATTTGCACTATTGGTTAGAGCCTGTAAGTAAGCATTTCAATGTAAGGTCTACACCTGTTGTATTCGGCGCAAGTGACAAATAAACTTTGATTTGATTTGAATTGATCAGAGTAGACTGCATGAATCAGGCCTTCATGGTCAAATTGTCCCAAATAACACTACAAAAGGACACCAATAAGAAGAAGAGACTTGCTTGGGCCAAGAAACACAAGCAATGGACATTAGACCAGTGGAAATCTGTGTTTTGGTCTAATGAGTCCAAATTTGAGACTTTTGGTTCCAACCGCCGTGTCTTTTTGAGACGCAGAGTAGGTGAACGGATTATCTCCGCATGTGATTACTTCCGGCACCGACAGAGATGGCCGCCTCACTTCGCGTTCCTAGGAAACTATGCAGTATTTTGTTTTTTTACGTGTTATTTCTTTCATTTGTACCCCAGGTAATCTTAGGTTTTATTACATACAGTCGGGAGGAACTACTCGATATAAGAGCAACGTCAACTCACCATCATTACGACCAGGAATACGACTTTCCCGAAGCGGATCCTCTGTTTTGCCCACCACCCAGGACAATGGACCGGATCCCAGCCGGTGAACCAAAACAACGTCGCCGTAAAAGGGGCAGACGAAGCGGTCTTCTGGTCAGGCTCCGGAGACGGGCACATCGCGCACCGCTCCCGAGCATACTACTCACCAATGTCCAGTCTCTTGACAACAAGGTTGATGAAATCCGAGCAAGGGTAGCATTCCAGGGAGACATAAGAGACTGTAACGTTCTTTGCTTCACGGAAACATGGCTCACTCAAGAGACGCTATCGGAGTCGGTACAGCCAGCATGTTTCTTCATGCATTGCGCCGACAGAAACAAGCATCTTTCTGGTAAGAAGAGGGGCGGGGGGGTATGTCTTATGATTAACAAGATGTGGTGTGATCATAACAACATACAGGAACTCAAGTCCTTCTGTTCACCTGACTTAGAATTCCTCACAATCAAATGGCGACCGCACTATCTACCAAGAGAATTCTCTTAGATTATAATCTATTCCCCCCCAAGCAGACACAACGACGGCCCTGAACAAACTTTATTTGACTCTATGTAAACTGGAAACCACATATCCTGAGGCTGCATTCATTGGAGCTGAGGATTGTAACAAGGCTAATCTGAAAACAAGACTCCCTAAATTCTATCAGCATATCGATTGTGCTACCAGGGCTGTTAAAACCATGGATCACTGTTATTCTACCCCGCCCTCCTTTTGGAAAAGCTGACCACGACTCCATTTTGTTGCTCCCTGCCTATAGACATAGACTAAAACAGGAAGCTCCCACGCTCAGGTCTGTTCAACGCTGGTCCGACCAATCTGATTCCACTCTTCAAGATTGCTTTGATCACGACGATTGGGATATGTTCCGCATTGCGGCGAACAACAACATTGACGAATACGCTGATGAGCGAGTTTATTAGCAAGTGCATCAGCGATGTCGTGCCCACAGCAACTATTAAAACATTCCCAAACCAGAAACTGTGGATTGATGGCAGCATTCGCGCTAAACTGAAAGCACGAACCACTGCTTTTAACCAGGGCAAGATGACCGGAAACATGACCGTATACAAACAGTGTAGCTATTCCCTCCGCAAGGCAATCAAACAAGCTAAGCTTCAGTATAGAGACAAAGTAGAGTCGCAATTCAACGGCTCAGACACAAGAGGTATGTGGCAGGGTCTACAGTCAATCACGGATTACAAAAAGAAAACCAGCCCCGTCGCGGACCAGGATGTCTTGCTCCCAGACAGACTAAACAACTTCTGTGCTCGCTTTGAGGACAATACAGTGCCACTGACATGGCCTGCTACCAAAACCTGTGGACTCTCCTTCACTGCAGCCGACGTGAGTAAAATATTTAAAAGTGTTAACCCTCGCAAGGCTGCAGGCCCAGACGTCATCCCCAGCCGCGTCCTCAGAGCATACGCAGACCCACCAGTCCTTATCCCAATCTGCTATACCCACATGCTTCAAGAGGGCCACCATTGTCCCTGTTCCCACGAAAGCTAAGGTAACTGAGCTAAACGGCTACCGCCCCGTAGCACTCACTTCAGTCATCATGAGGTGCTTTGAGAGACTAGTCAAGGACCATATCACCTCTACCCTACCTGACACCCTAGGCCCACTCCAATTTGCTTACTGCCCAAGTATTGTCCACAGCAATCGCAACCACACTGCCCTAACCCATCTGGACAAGAGGAATACCAATGTGAGAATGCTGTTCATCGACTACAGCTCAGCATTTAACACCATAGTACGTTCCAAACTCATCATCAAGCTCGAGACCCTGGGTCTCGAACCCGCCCTGTGCAACTGGGTACTGGACTTCCTGACGGGCCACCCCCAGGTGGTGAAGGTAGGTAACATCATCTACACCCCGCTGATCCTCAACACTGGGGTCCCCACAAGGGTGCATTCTGAGCCCTCTCCTGTACTCCCTGTTCACCCATGACTGCGTGGCCACGCACGCCTCCAACTCAATCATCAAGTTTGCAGACGACACTACAGTGGTAGGCTTGATTACCAACAACAACGAGACGGCCTACAGGGAGGAGGTGAGGGCCCTCAGAGCGTGGTGTCAGGAAAATAACCTCACCCTCAACGTTAGCAAAACTAAGGAGATGATTGTGTACTTCAGGAAACAGCAGAGGGAGCACCCCCATATCCACATCGATGGGACAGTAGTGGAGAGGGTAGTAAGTTAAGTTCCTTGGCGTACACATCACAGAAAAACTGAATTGGTCCACCCACACAGACAGCGTGGTGAAGAAGGCGCAGTATCGCCTCTTCAACCTCAGGAGGCTGTAGAAATTAGGCTTGTCACCAAAAGCATTCACAAACTTTTCCAGATGCACAATCAAGAGCATCCTGTCGGGCTGTATCACCGCCTGGGACGGCAACTGCTCCGCCCACAACCAAAGGGTTTCCAGAGGGTAGTGAGAGGGTAGTGATGCACAACGCATCACCGGGGCAAACTACCTGCCCTCCAGGACACCTACACCACCCGATGTCACATGAAGTCCATAAAGATCATCAAGAACAACAACCACCCGAGCCACAGCCTGTTCACCACACTATCATCTAGAAGGCGAGGTCAGTACAGGTGCATCAAAGCAGGGACCGAGAGAATGAAAAACAGCTTCTATCTCAAGGCCATCAGACTGTTAAACAGCCACCACTAACATTGAGTGGCTGCTGCCAACATACTGACTCAACTCCAGCCACTTTAATCATGGAAAATTGATGTAAAAATGTATCACGAGCCACTTTAAACAATGCCACTTTATATATTGTTTACATACCCTACATTACTTATCTCATATGTATATACTGTACTCTATACCATCTACTGCATCTTGCCATCTTTATGTAATACATGTATCACTAGCCACTTTAAACAATGCCACTTTTATATGTTTACATATCCTACATTACTTATCTCATATGTATATACTGTACTCTATACCATCTACTGCATCTTGTCTATGCCGATCTGTACCATCACTCATTCATATATTTTTATGTACATATTCTTCATCCCTTTACACTTGTGTGTATATGTAGTTGTTGTGGAATTGTTTGGTTAGATTACTCGTTGGTTATTACTGCATTGTCAGAACTAGAAGCACAAGCATTTCGCTACACTCGCATTAACATCTGCTAATCATGTGAATGTGACAAATAACATTTGATTTGATTTGTGTGGTTCCCACCATGAATCATGGAGGAGGTGTGATGGTGTTTGGGTGCTTTGCTGGTGACACTATTAGTGATTTATTTAAAATTCAAGGCAAATTTAAGCAGCATGTCTACCACAGCATTAAGCAGCAATACACCATCCCATCTGGTTTGGGCTTAGTGGGACTATCATTTGTTTTTCAACGGGACAATGACCCAACACACCTCTAGACTGTGTAATGGCTATTTGACCAAGAAAGAGATTGATGAAGTGCTGCATTAGATGACCTGGCCTCCACAATCACCTGACCTCAACCCAATTGAGATGGTTTGGGATGAGTTGGACCGCAGACTGAAGGAAAAGCAGCCAACAAGTGCTCAGCATATGTGGGAACTCCTTCAAGATTGTTGGAAAAGCATTCCAGGTGAAGCTAGTCGAGAGAATGGCTACTGTGAAGATTTTAAAATCTAAAATACATCCAAACTCAATGGGAACATTTTCATGAAAAAATGCTATCTCCATCAATTATGCCACCTAGGTAGCAGGGACTATTTCTGTCCCACAATTTCCCATTAGAACAGATACTGTAGCTCTGAAGAATAACTCTGTGAAATGGGGAAAAAATATGAATTTCCTATTAGCTCTAATTACTTGTCCCATGTACCCCTGGGAGTGACATGAAGATTAATGAAGCTTTCCACTATTTTAAGCAAGGTTATTTAAATGAGTAATCTTCTTACTCTACTTATATGACTGCATTAATCTTTACATCAGACAAGGGTTTTTCACTTTTTCATAATTTTGTCTATTTTTGTTTAAACTCTGTCCCACAGTAACCTGAACTGTAGTGGAAGTTCAAGTCAGAATATGTAGATTGACTGTTCATATTTATCTCATCCAAAGTATGGATGAGGTTAATGACTCAAGCCCCTCGAACTGCGATCAAATGTTAAATATTTTGAATCTTTCTCGTTTTCCTACGTCGGCCTCTTAGCTCAGAGTGCAAAAACTGAAAACCAATCAGCAATATTCACAATAATATGTTTTGGTAAAAATCAATATGTAATTAATAGTTCTCTGACAAGCATGATTTATTTCTCCAAGAAATTCTAATTTTCTGGAGTACACATTCATATTTAAACTGATACAGCTACAATTTATATATCCAATAACGGAAGCCGAAGGAAGGCAATAAGGAAATGTAATTTCTGATTAAAACTAAGTAATTCATAAGTTAAAGTGCTGAATGAATAAGCTTTACTGCAAGCAAAGCTAGAACCAACTCGAGGGAAACAGAACCATTAGTGAATGTCCAGCTGTACTAGGTTCGTAACTTTCTTCTTCTCTCTCCATCTCCCTATTCTCTCTCTTTTGCTTTCGCTGTCTCTTTATTGCTCTGTCTCTCCCACTGTGTTTGGTTGCATTGAAGCTTGGTGGATGGGAAAAATTCACGAAGAGAAGAATCTTTGTGTTGTATCTGGCTGAGTGGAGAAGAGGCGGCAGGGAAAAGTGCCAACTGTGCCCTCATACATGATAACATTGTAATGTTAGATGAACCATTAGCCTTTTTGCAGCCCCCTCTAATCTCCTTGAACCTTCAACCCTGCTGAGGAGCTGCTAAAAGTTAATGGTGTTTCTCCACAGGGTTCGACAGTCTACACATACACACACGGCCACATGGACACACACAGTGTTTTAGTGTTATCACATTCATTGCCAACATTGAATCTCTCTTACTAAAGTATATATTTTCCCTATGTGGAGATTATTGCATTTCTTATTGCATTTCATGTCACTGTGTTCTGCACTCACTTAGAGGAGCTTTTGATTACAAAACTCCAACCCAATGGATTCGGGTACCATCTATCTAAACAGAGCCCATTTTGTTGACTCAAATCTGAAAATATTACTCTCATATTGCAGATTTCAACAAAAAACACAGTTAAGAAAAACTCACAGAAATACGTCTGTGTGTCCTTGCCACAACAAAACCAATCACGAGAAAGTCTCTAACTGGCTAAATCATGGCCACAGAGTTGAAAGGAATTGTTTTATTATGAATACTTAAAAAATGCCATTAATATCCCCATTCAAGTGAATGGATGTAGACAGGAAGTGAGAGATTCTGCAATAGATTAAGGCCTGTGGTTATTTCTGGCTTTTATAAATCACTCTTTATGAGCTTTTAAATGAATTATTAGACTGATTATGTAAGTGGGCTGATTAGATCCTTCATGTCATGGCTCCACAGCAATTTTTTCTTAAAAATAAAAATATTTCACCTTTTTTTAACCAGGTAGGCCAGTTGAGAACAAGCTCTCATTTACAACTGCGACCTGGCCAAGATAAAGCAAAGTAGTGCGACAAAAACAACAACACAGAGTTACACATAAACAAACGTACAAGATTAGCTGGAGGTGACAACCAATCACTCTGCGTCATTTGATGATGTTGCTCCTAAACCAATCCTCTTTGGGTGGCTTTCAAACCAGCCAGACTACTCACTTTCAAAAATATTGAGTGAGGAACAGATATTTAGCAAGTTGGGATAGGGAATGATTGAATTTTTTGTATTCTCAAATGTTTATGCTCATGGGATGGGATGTTGATCATTGCCAAAGTAAATGCAAAACGTTATACTGGATCAGACTAGTTGTGTGCACTTAGCTGATAACTGACAAGGTATCCTATCCCCTACATTTGGAATGTCTATGATTTTTTTGTGGTAATTGGGGCCGTTCTCGCAGGAATACGGTCAGGTTTTTTTTCCATTCCTTATGGGAATCAAGACTGCAGGTTTTTTGGATATCCATGTGGAATAAATCCAGTGGGACATGGAAACGACTCTATTTTAGGAAAGATATGCAAGATGTAAAAACGTTTGACAAAACGTGTTTTAAGGATTGTCCAATAGCTTTCATGTTCTCATCTTTTCAGAGTAAAATATACAGGGAGAAAGATGGGGGCATTGAGACACAGTGACGCAATGTCCTCTATAGACAGGTGGACTGAGGCTTCCCCCAGACAAAGTCGTTTTAGGACAAACAGATTATGGGGTTTACACTAATCTGTACTTAATGCATTTAATTCCCTTCTTTATTTCCAATATAATCCTCACAATCCCATTTAAATTCATTGGCTCAGGGATTATTCAGTATTTGGAAATGTAATTGACTATCCTAAATACATTACTGTGATCACATGGATTCAGTGTTCATTAGTACCATATTGCTCAATTGGTATTTGCTTAGGTTGTAATGAGATTGTTATGGAAACTCAATACAACCACTTGTATCTGATTAGGCTATTTAATGATATGATGAGCCAGAGTCCAATGCATAATCAAAGAGCACATTTCACAAAACCGTATAGTACACACATTCTCACATAAGATAACTGAAAGTAACACCTTTTCTTAGAGTTTCCTCTGAGAAAGAGTGACTGATGCAATGTCACGTCCTGACCTTAGTTCCTTTTTTATGTCTCTGTTTTAGTTTGGTCAGGGCATGAGTTGGGGTGGGCATTCTATGTTGTGTATTCTAGGTTTTGTATTTCTGTGTTTGACCTGGTATGGTTCCCAATCAGAGGCAGCTGTCGATTGTTGTCTCTGATTGAGAACCATACTTAGGCAGCCTGTTTTCCCACTGTGGGGTGTGGGTAGTTGTTTTCTATGTCTGTGTTTTACCATAGAGAACAGTTTCGGGTTTCATTTATTTCTCTTGTTCTTTTGTATTCAGTGTTTGGTTATATTTCATTAAAATATGGACACTTACTACACTGCGCATTGGTCCGATCTTTCCTACTCCTCAGAAGAAGAGGAGGAAAACCGTTAGAGATCTACCCACCAATCCCGGACCAAGCAGCATGGTAACCAGGAGCAGAGGGTTCTGGACTCATGGACTTGGGAGGTGATACTGGAAGGCAAGGGACCCTGGGTACAGGCTGGGGATTATCTCCGCTCCAAGAAAGATCTGGAGGCAGCGAGAGCTGAGCGGGGGCGATATGAGGTAAGGCAGCGCAACAGGCACAAGAGGCAGCCCACCCAATTTTTTGGGGGGGGAGGCACACGGGGAGATTGGCGGAGTCAGGCGATAGACCTGAGCCAACTCCCCGTGCTTACCGGAAGAAGCGCAGTACTGGTCAGGCACCGTGTTATGCGGTTAAGCGCACGGTGTCGCTAGTACGCACTCATAGCCCGGTGCGCTATAGGCCAGCACCCCCGCAAGTGCCATGCAAGAGTGGGCATCCAGCCAGGGCGTATTGTGCCGGCTCAGCGTGTTTGGTCTCCGGAACGCCGTTTTGGCCCAGGGTATCCTGCGCTGGCGCTGCGTACTGTGTCTCCGAGGCGCTGGGAGGGTGCAGTGCACCCTATACCTGCGCTCCGCCTTTCCCCGGTGAATGTGGGCATTGAGCCTAAGGGAGAGGTGCGAGTGGTATGTACCAGATCTCCAGTGCTCACCCACAGCCCGGTTCAACCTGTGCCTGCACTCTGGAGGGTCCGGGCTAAAGTGGTCATCCAGCATGGAGGAGTGGTGCCAAGGCTGCGCACCAGAGCTCCAGTGCTCCCCCACAGCCCGGTCCATCCGGTGCCTCCTCCACGCACCAGGCCTCCTGTAGGTCTCCCCAGCCTGGTGGGTCCTGTGGCAGCCCCACGCACCAGGCTGTCTCTCCGTCTCCTCCCTCCAGGTTCTCCCGTCTGTCTGGAGCTGCCAGAGCCACCCGTCTGTCAGGAGCTGCCGGAGCCGCCCGTCAGTCAGGAGCTGCCGGAGCCGCCCGTCAGTCTGGGGCTGCCGGAACCTCCCGTCAGTCAGGAGCTGCCGGAGCCGCCCGTCACTCCGGAGCCGCCGGAGTCACCCTTCACTCCGGCGCTGCCGGAGTCTCCTGCCTGTCCGGCGCTGCCGGAGTCTCCCGTGTATTCGGGGCCCGCTGCAAGGGTCCCCAGTCCGAGGTCGGCGGCGAGGGTCGCCGCTTCAAAGGCGCCACATAAGTGGGCCAAGACTATGGTGGAGTGGGGTCCACGTCCCGTGCCAGAGCCGCCACCACGGACAGATGCCCACCCAGACCCTCCCCTATGGGTTTAGGTTTTGCGGCCGGAGTCCGCAACTTTGGGGGGGGGGTACTGTCACGTCCTGACCCTAGTTCCTTTTTAAATTATAAAAGGCAAATTTGCACTTTAGAAAGAGAATCAAAATATAAGCAGATGTATTTGTTGTTTTTGTTTTGAGTCTTTAAATGTCACACACAAATCAATCCAGTCCATATTAGTGGATGTGGTGTAATGTCGTTTGTGTCCTTCAACATTTAGCTGGAAACAAGTATAGTATACTATATTTGTTTCTGGATTGACTGCATGGATTTGGGTTTCGATTACGTTGAAGATGCAATGACAGAATGCAAGCTTTGCTAGGGTGAGGGGATACCTAGTCAGTTGCACAACTGAATGCATTCAACTGAAATGTGTCTTACGCATTTATCCCAACCCCTCTGAATCAGGGAGGTGCGGGGGGCCGCCTTAATCAACGTCATCGGCACCCGGATGTTTTGGGGATTAACTGCCTTGGACCAGGGCAGAACGTGCCTCCCCTTTCATCCTACTAAGCTCATCCAACATATTTGATTTATTAATGAACTTTTTGATTCAGAGTAATCACGTAGAACATGAGAGCAAACAGTAAAGGAACGTTTTATTACTACATCAGTACACAGGCAGTATATTAATTGTTTACTGTGTGTTGTTTCAAAGCCATGATGAGAGAGATAATGGAAGAGTGGATAAAAAAAAAGATAATACACAATAAATATGTAAATGTAGCATTTCTGAATATTAAACCACTTTTGAAAAAAATAAATAAATAAATCAAACCAGGTTGATTGTTCTACTACCTAGAATCAGTCAGGATCGCGTAGTAGCATAACCAAAAATGTAGCTACACATGGAATAAGTAATGTAATCTAAGACTTTTGGCAATGTCATCTTCAATTGCTTCTGCATTAATTAAATGTGTTTCATATGAATACATGCCAACCTAACACAGTACGGCTAAATTGATGATGTGGTATTGTCAATCCCCCTCTAATGTAAACCATATCTTGAACAGACACCTGATTTCCAGTCCTCTGTGTCTTCCCTGAAGTGGTGTCTAATCAAACAGGCAGTGTAGTGACATTCTATCATTTATCAAGTGCAAATCATGTGTGACAATAAAGCAGTGAGAATGGTTAATGATGCACAAGTTGTTTCTGACCTTATTTTTGGTCCATTTAAACCCAGGGTTATTTATCAATTCCAAATGACACCATTACCACTAAAACAGGTATTGGAAATGTCACTAGCGCATCCATTCATTTCTCAGGTGGGACTCATCCGTTTCGTCAGCTGTCCTGGTCTCAGACGATCTCACAGGTGAAGAAGCCGGATGTGGAGGTCCTAGGCTGGTGTGGTTACGCCTGGTCTGCAGTTGTGAGACCGGTTGGCGGTACTGCCAAATTCTCTAAAACAACATTAGAGGTGGCTTATTGTAAAGAAATCAACATTCAATTATCTGGCAACAGCTCTGGTGGACTTTCCTGCAGTCAGCATGCCAATTGCACACTCTCTCAAAACATGAGACATCTGTGGCATTATGTTATGTGACAAAACTGCACATTTTGAGTACCCAGCACAAGGTGCACCTGTGTAATGATCATGCTGTTTAATATGCTTCTTGATATGCCACACCTGTCAGGTACTTGGCAAAGAAATGCTCACGAATATGAATGTAAACAAATTCATGCACAACATTTTAGAGAAATAATAGTGCAATTATGGGATCTTCCATTTCAGCTCATGAAACATGGGACCAACACTTTACATGTTGCGTTTATGTTTTTGTTCAGCGTAATGTTCCTGCAAATGCTCTAGGGAGAGAGGGAAAGCTTCCTCAATAGGTTGGACATAAACACCAATGATAAATGTGTCTGTCTGAAGTCAATATGTCCCTGTAAACATGGCCTAAAAAAGGCAAAGCCATAAATACAATATGAAAATCCACACTTTCCACAAAAAGTAATATTTTTTAAATAATATGATTTGATAGAAAGCACAATTAAAACCCAATTGAATGGATTGTATGATATTTTTGTTATAAAGTACAATTGTCTAGAGCTTCAGTATTCACACAACACCATCACAAGCAATCTCAGGAATTCAGATGATTAAGGTATTGGCTGTTTGTATTTTAACTTTTAACAAGTTCAAGAGGATAACATCAAAGTTTTATATTTGAAAGTATTTTATTTATCAAATGAGTGCTGGTGGGTATATTATAAGTACAATGCTTGTCTCCTGATGCATTCACCCTCTCTCTCCTTGGCCACAATGTTAGACAGCATCTCCAGCACTCAGAGTCCATCACTGTTAGAGTGGCATTTCCCAGTCTCTTTAACGAGGCCCATTGCAGCTTATCACACTCACATGGATAACCAGGGGGGAGGGATTGGCTAGTCCATCATCAGATGCCACAGGGACACCATCTGCACGAGCCAGTGTCCTACAGAGCGATCAATCTCCACACACTCCACAACGCTGGGCATCCGCTGAGTGCTGCCGGCTCCCTGAGAGCCACTTCTGTCGAAGAGATCCAGAAAGGAGAACAGATATCCCTCTAGACTAGACAACTGTTGAGTTCCTCTCACTAAACATCACAGCCCTCCTTGACAGAATCACCTCAAAGCAAGGTCACTCAGGGACACCCCGGGCGAAACGGTTCACATTGAGCGACAGTGGATTTGAAGGGTTTTACACATTTGCGCTGCTGTCAATGTGACATCAAAGGGTTGTTTTTCGGTAGAGAGTTGTCCAGGTAGATTAATTCAATTGCACTTGTTAAGTCCTCTCGGTTTAAGCAACAGTTTGACAGGTAAATGGTATGGTTCGGATGGTGCTAATAGTGCTAATAGCTCACTTAATGTGGGGTTACATTAACTCCCTATCTAACATCATCTATAGTCAGCTCCCACAAAGTAGCAAGTATATTTTTTGACTCAACAAGTAGCTGTTTGTACTGTCTTGCTAGAGCAATTGAATCTAAGTGCTGTCTTTTACCTAATAGACCACTTTATCATTGCTGTTTGAACTGTCTGGTTGTTCAGTACCTGTTGTGGACCTGTTGTGGATTAGTTTCAGGCCTATTTGTGTAACAGTCTTGCTAATTTGTGAGTGTGTTTTCTTCACCTCTGCCAGGCAATCAGCAATCAGTGCTGTGAGGTTTTGTCTTTCACCTCTGCTTGGAAATTAGTGTTAGTACTTCAGTCTCCCCTGTTTTGTCACCGGCAGTATTGTCAAGCAGCAGTGTGGTCGCCGTTCTGCCAAGTTATTTGAGGAAGACTCCACACCACTCTCTCACTTGAGTATCTTACCTAGTTATTTTCTGCTGATTTAATTTGGTTATTTTGTAGCTTTGGCAAGTATGTGTGTGTTTTCTGTCCCAGTTCCCTCCACTCCCTGTAGTGTTACAGACGCTCCCCACCCGTGGATGAAACCCCTTCTAATTTACAGTACCCATGTAGAATTCCTAGTCTCCGGCAGCGTTTGGAACTGCTGATCTGCAGTTAATAATGCTGAGTACATCTCAGCCTATATTGCCCTTCAGTCCCTACACTTTTTGGCCCTGATGGAGACATGGATTACCCTAGAGAACACCACTATTCCAGCTGCTCTCTTGTCATCTGACTATATGTTCTCTCGTAGTCTGAGAGCATATGGTCGTCACGGTGGTGGCACAGGGCTATTAATTTCTCCTAAATGTAGTTTCTCTTTTCCCCCTCTCACCTGTATATGTCCTCATTGGAATTCCAAGCGTAACATTGTTGTCACCTATAGCCCACCAGGTTCCCTTGGAGAGTTCCTTAATGAGCTTGACACCTTGATAAGTTAATTTCACGACAATGGCTCGCCACTCATTGCACTGAGTGACTTTAACCTCCTGACGCCTGACTTCAATTAATTTCTTCACTCTTTTGACCTCACTCTCTCTGTGTGCTAACAGAACCGGGCTGCAGGCAGCTGAGTGGAAATGGAGGAAAAGTAAACTTCCAGAGGACCTATCATCCTTCCACTTCTTCCTTTCTACTTTCTCAGTATCCGCTGCTAAAGCTGCTTTCTATCACTCTAAATTTCAAGCTTCTGCCTCCAACACTGGGATAATCTTCTCCACTTTCAGTATGACCTTAAATGAGAGTTTATACACCAAGGGACCTGCTGCAAATTGTGTATCTGGATCAAGTTACAACTTGCTGTTATTTCAGATAACAAAATTAGCTGCAGTCATTATCCCCAAAAATAATAAGAACACCTTGTAGAACAGTATTCATTTTAGGAAGCGGTTTCTAATCATGCTTCCAGAGGAGAGAAGTCATTTTTCATTCTCCCCCTTACTTACATAACATGTATAAGATGATCCTTTGTTTACTATCCATTTTCAGCTTATCTCAACTCGTAGAAATATGAAAAATGCCAGAGGAGAATAGGTGAAAGTGATCTTAAAAATGAGAAGGCGGTTCTCACTGTTTGTGTGAATCAACTGCTTAATTCATTAACTAGAGAAAAAAGAGTCAACTACAGAGGAAGCCCACAGTCAACGCTATCTCTTTACCATACCTGCTCTGTTGATCTTCTGATGTTGAGGTAACTGTCCAGTGTGACCTATAATTACAATTAAATAGTTTTCATTCCAAAAAAGGAAACAAAAGCAGCTTCTGTGTTAGAATGGTGTGAGCGTACCCCAACCACATCATGTAAGTAGACTGCTGATTGGCCAGCTCATCCCCTGCAGGAAGATGACATCATCTATGAGGAACTGCCTGTTTGAGCTACAAGTTTGAGATGGGTTTTTTTGAAGTGTATGAGTTAACAGAATATTAACTTTGGAAAGTTAGATTGTCACTGGGCAGTTACTTTAACAATTGTGTATTTATTTTAACAAATCTAATGCAATGGTAAATCTTGCCTCCAGGTGTCTGTCAGAATAATTTGTGCCATTTTCACAGAGAGAACTATGAGTGGAATAGCTGGTGGTGGCGTGAAAGGGCTGGGTTTTGATTAATAAATTGGAGGTGTGACGATCAACACGTTTCATGGCATAAGACTGCATGCCGTTGTCTCAAGTTCTGTAGATTGACTGTCTTTGCATTTTCCTCATATTCACTTTATCTGGGGGCACGGCTTATTCTCAATTTAGTCCTTGTGGATTTCTACTACAGTTTATGAAATATCATAGGCTACAGTAACTAGTAAAAAAATGCAGTGTTTGCTCAATATGTTTAGTTTTTACAATGAACATTGTTGAAATTGGCTTCAATAAGTATAGCAGACACGTCTTTACAAATCACTCTTCTCCTCAAATAAAAACACTAGGTTAACCTAAATTGTTTTGTATGTGTAGTCCTGTTCTCAATAAGCAAGACATTGTCTAGGCCTACCTAGATGGCATTACAGGATTGAATGCTTGAATATGTTTGGAGTGTGTATTTGGTAACTAGACGAGTTGCTGGATGGATACAAGCTGAGTGGAGAATTCACTGCAGGTAGGCCTATGTGAATTGGCAAAATCTTCAGAAGGACACCATTTAGAAACCTTTCATGGATAGCTTCCTTGGCTAATGTATGACCAGGATAAGAAAAACACCTGATGCATTGCGGTTGAAACAGCTTTCGTTATAGAAGGGTAAGGGTAGCCAACTGACGGCTTCTTTTTTAATCACATGAAATGGAAAACAAGCAATTGTTACATGAAAATAACTTGTTTCTAAATAGGGTCACCGGCATTGTTTCATGTCACCATGTAGCTTAGAGGGGTTTTACGCACATCTAAAATAATCAAAGGAGCTGGCTAAAATAATGTAGGCATCAAGATAAAACGAGGATGTCCATTGAAATGTTCATTATGGCTGCAATCCCAATACCGGGATCGATATGACAACTACCAGTGAAAATAGAGGGAACCAAGTTCAAACTACAGAAATCTCATAATTACAATTCCTAAAACATACATGTGTCTTCTATCATTTTAAAAGTAATCTTGTTGTTAATCCCATCAAAATGTCCGATTTCAAATAGGTTTTTCAGCAAAAGCAGTACAAATGATTATGTTAGGTCTCCACCAAACCACAAAAAGCACAGCCATTTTCCAGCGAAATATAGTATTCACAAAAAAACAGAAAAAATATTAAATTAATCACTAACCTTGAATTATCTTCATCAGATGACACTCATAGGACTTCATGTTAGACAATACATGCATGTTTTGTTTGATAAAGTTCATATTTATATAAAATAATCTGAGTTTACATAGGCTATTTAGATTCACTAGTTCCAAAAACATCAAGTGATTTTGCATAGCCACATTATTTCAACAGAAGAACTCAGCATAAATGTAGATTTTAATACAAGTTATACACATGGAATTATAGATATACCTCTCCTTTATGCAACCACTGTGTCAGATTTCAAAAAAAGTTTACGGAAAAAGCAACACATGCAATAATCTGAGACGGCGCTCAGAACAGAAGCCAAATTAGCCGCCATGTTGGAGTCAACAGAAACCAGAAAATGCATGATTAATGTTTCCTTACCTTTGATGAACTTCATCAGAATGCAGTCCTAGGAATCCCAGATCCACAATAGATGCTTGATTTGTTCAAAAATGTCCGTTATGTATGTCCAATTAGCTACTTTGGTTAGCGCGTTTGACAAACAATTCCAAAGTTACCAAGCGCGTACACTATAACGTGACGAAATGTCCAAAAGTTCCGTAACAGTCAGTAGAAACATGTCAAACGATGTACTGAATCAATCTTTAGAATATTGTTTACATATATCTTGAATAACGTTCCAACCGGAGAATTAGAATGATTTAAAATGAGCGGTGGAACGCAGGTGCTTCCCCTGTGAACGCGCATAGTGAATGCATGGTCAACTCGTGGCAGTGGGGACTATTTCCTGGGTCATTCCATTAGAGTCATCAGACAAAGTTCTATTGACTGCTGACATCTAGTGGAAGTGAAAACTCATCCATATCTCCCTGTAATTTCAATGAGAGCTTGGTGGAAGATCTGCCACCCACCTGAAAAGAAAACAGGAAGTGGAATTTCTCAGGTATTTGCCTGCTATATGAGTTCTGTTAAACTCACAGACATAATTCAAACAGTTTTAGAAACTTCAGAGTGTTTTCTATCCAATACTGATAATAATATGCATATATTAGCAACTGAGAGTGAGGAGCTGGCCGTTTACAATGGGCACCTTTTCATCCAAGCTACTCAATACTGCCCCTGCAGCCATAAAAAGTTAATATAGCTTTGGTGATGATAATTTATTTCAAACCGGTCTCACAAGCCAAACCCTTTATCGATCGTCTTGACTACTTGGGGAATGCATTGGAAAGGACAAAACAAAATTAATTGAGAAGTGAAAACAGGTTTAGAAATGTTATCACATGATAATAAAAAATCATTAAAAAATACCTTATTTCCATAAGTATTCCGACCCTTTGCTATGAGACACGAGCTCAGGTGCATCCTGTTTCCATTGATCGTCCTTGAGATGTTTCTACAACTTGAATTGAGACCACCTGTGGTAAATTCAATAGTTAATACATGATTTGGAAAGGCACACACCTGTCTATATAAATATAAGGTCACACAGTTGACAGTGCATGTCAGAGCGAAAACCAAGCCAATAAGGTCAAAAGAATTGTACATAGATCTCCGAGACAGGATTTTGTCCAGGCGCTGATCTGGGGAAGGGTACCAAAACAGTTTTGCGCATTGAAGGTCCCAAAGTACACAGTGGCCTCATCATTCTTAAATGGAAGAAGTTTTGACCGCCCGGTCAAGCTGAGCAATCGGGGGAGAAGGGCCTTGGTCAGGGAGGAGACCAAGAACCTGATGGTCAATGTAACAGAGCTCCAGAGTTCCTCTGTGGAGATGGAAGAACCCACCAGAAGGGCAACCGTCTCTGCAGCACTCCACCAATCAGACCTTTAAAGTAGAGTGGCCAGACGGAAGCTACTCCCCTGGAGTTTGCCAAAACGCACCTAAAGAACTATCAGATCATGAGAAACAAGATTGTTTGGTCTGATGAAACCAAGATTGAACTCTTTGGCCTGAATGCCACCTCAGGAGGAAACCACTCACCGCTCATCACCTGGCCAATACCATAACTACAGTGAAGCATGGTGGTGGCAGTATCATGCTGCAGGGATGTTTTTCAGTGGCAGGGACTGGCAGACTAGTCAGGATCGAGGGAAAGACGAACGGAGCAAAGTACAGAGATCCTTGATGAAAACCTGCTCCGAAGCTCTTAGGATCTCAGACTGGGGCGAATGTTCACCTTCCAACAGGGCAACGACCACAGCCAAGACAACGCAGGAGTGGCTTTGAGACAAGTCTCTGAATGTCCTTGAGTGGCCCAGCCAGAGCCTAGACCTGAACCCAATCGAGAATCTCTGGAGACAGCTGAAAATAGCCATGCAGTGACACTCTGGTATAAACTCCCTGAATACAGGTGTGCCAAGCTTGTAGCGTCATACCCAAGAAGACTCAAGGTTGTAATCGCTGACAAAGGTGCTTCAACAAAGTATTGAGAAAGGTTCTGAATAATTATGTAAATGTGACATGTCAGTTTTTTTATTGTTATACATTTGTAAAAATGTCTTAACCTGTTTTTGCTTTGTCATTATGATGTATTGTGTGTAGATTGATTAGGGGGAAAAAAAACTATTGAATTATTTTTAGAATAAGGCTAACGTAACAAAATGTGGAAAAATGCACTAAATTAGCACTGTGCATCACTGCTGAATGGGCTGCACTTCTGCAGTCAAAATCCATGCCATAACTAACTGTGTAACCACTAAGACCATTTTTTGGTCTTAAATATCCCCACACACTATTTTAGGACACCTCAGATTTTGCCAACCCTGGTGGTCGAAATTGCCAACCATCATGCATTTGACAATTGCTTAATGCCCGCCTAAAATGGTGTCTTGGAGGACAATAGAGGTGGGCTTCAAGAATACACTGAGTATACCAAACATTAGGACATGTCCTTTGGGTGGTGGATCATTCTTGATACACACGGGAAACTGTTGAGCTTGAAAAACCCAACAGCGTTGCAGTTCTTGACACACGGAAACCAGTGCTCCTGGCACCTACTATCATACCCCGTTCACTTTAATCTTGTGTCTTCACACTTTGAATGGCAAACATACACAATCCATGTCTCAAGGCTTACAAATCCTACATCAATAAAGGATCATAGCTTTCAGCTGGATTCAACTGGTCAGTCTATGATTTGGACAGAGCAGGTGTTCTTAATGTTTTGTATACTCAGTGTATGTTTTTATTGTTTCTACCAGCATGTTACAACCAGAATATTAAAAAACTAGACCACCTTTACTTCACAAATCCATTAGGTTATGGACAAAATGTTTAGTGCAGGAAACACAGCGAGCTCCAAAAGTATTGGGACAGTGACAGATTTTTGTTGTTGTTTTGGCTCTGTACTCCAGCACTTTGGATTTTAAATGATACAGCCACTATTACAATACATGACCAAAAGTATGTGGACACCTCTTTGTCAAAAATCTCATTCCAAAATCATGAGCATTAATATGGAGTTGGTCCCACCTTTGCTGCTATAACAGCCTCCACTCTTCTGGCAAGGATTTCCAGAAGTCGGTGTTCCAATTCATCCCAAAGTCAGGGCTCTGTGCAGGCCGGTCAAGTTCTTCCACACCGATCTCGACAAACCATTTCTGTATGGACCTTTGTGCATGGGGGCATTGTCATGCTGAAACAGGAAGCACAGAATCTTCTACAATGTCATTGTATGCTGCAGCGTTACGATTTCCCTTAACTGGAACTAAGGGGCCTAGCACGAACCATGAAAAACAGCCCCAGACCATTATTCTTCCTCCACCAAACTTTAGAGTTGGCACCATGCAATTGCGCAATTAGCGTTCTCCTGGCCTCCCTAACAGTTACTGTGCTGATGTGGCTTCAAGAGGCAGTTTGGAACTCGGTAGTGAGTGTTGCAATCGAGGACAGACGATTTTAATGCACTATAGGCTTCAGCACTCGTTGGTTCCATTCTGTGAGTTTACGTGGAGTACCACTTCGCGGCTGAGTCGTTGTTGCTCCTAGACGTCTCCATTTCACAATAACAGCACTTACAGTTGACCAGGGCAGATCTAGCATGGCAAACATTTGACTAAGTGACTTGTTGGAAAGATGTCATCCTATGACGTTGCCACGTTGAAAGTCACTGAGCTCTCCAGTATGTGCCATTCTTTAGCCAATGTTTGTCTATGGAGATTTCATGGCTTTGTGCTCGATTTTATACATCTGTCAGCAACGGGTGTGGCAGAAATAGCAGAATCCAGTCATTTGAAGAGGTGTCCACATACTTTTGTGCAGACTGTCAGCTTTAATTTGCCGGTATTTTTATCCATATCGAGTGAACCGTTTAGTAATTATAACACTTTATGTACATACTTTTTATACCCTGAAATGGAGAGACTTTGTGCAAAAAGTGCTGTAATTTCGAAACATTTCACCTGATATGGATGAAAATACTCTCAAGTTAAAACTGACAGTCCGCAACTTAACCTCATCGTCATTGTATCATTTAAAATCCAAAGTGCTGGAGTACTCAACCAAAACAATAACAAATGTGTCACTGTCCCAATACTTTGAGCTCACTGTACATCATTTTTCTTTGCATGAGAAGGACATTGTTCAAAGGAAATAACTGAAGCCTGTCATGTGACTCACATTGAAAACCTTTATTGTCAGCAAACCTTTTGTCTATCTCCACAGACAGCTCAAACCCAACAGGATATCTGAAGAAATCATAATATTCTTGCACAAGGACAGTGTGCTCTGCCTCAAGGAAAAGAAGCAAAGTGAGAAACCTTCTTTCACTTATATGGCGACCTTTGCCTAGCTATCATCTTTAAAGCTAGAATCCTTGGTTGCTATATTGAGTTTGACTTTTTTAATGACATAATAATGATTCATTCATTATATGCCCATTGATTCCTGAATAATATAACTTATAAATTCCTCACGAGCTTAGTTCAACTGTCGTACCCCATCGGAGCACAAAATATAAGCTTGTTTCACTCTGTTTGTAAAAAATGTAAACGTAAACAAATACTGTGTAGCCTTAACTTATAATGTTGATATCATGGATGTTCAGTCCTTGTATCATTAGCTCTGTCTATGACTTTGAGAGTGGTTACATTTCTCCAGGCCCAGCCCTCAGCTTTTTACCAAAACAGAGGTGGGGTGCCCGCTTTCTTATTGTTTCAAATAAGGAGTCAAGCTTTAACAGTTTAAAACTGGCCTCATTCATTAAGACATTAGTTGAAACAATATAGCACATTTTCAGATAACGAACTTGTTACCAGTATCATAATGTTGCTACAATATGTTTAATGTACGGAACAGAAATGTAATTTGATTTTCATGTTGACTGTTTCTGGATTGAGAAATCAATCAAGAACCAAAAACAGCATTCAGACATTCATGCATCAGTAATATTGATCATAAGAACAACGGCACACTCATGGTCTACGGAACCACTTCTCGTCGACACTGAGATATACACAATGCAGTGCATTCAGAAAGTATTCAGACCCCATCACTTTTTCCACATTTTGTTACATTACAGACTTATTCTAAAATCAATCTGCACACAATACCCCATAATGGCAAAATAAAAACACGTAAAAAAAGATCACATTTAAATAAGTATTCAGACCCTTTACTCAGTACTTTGTTGAAGCTGCTTTGGCAGCAATTAGAACCAAAAAGCCAAATAAGTCTTCTTGGGTATGACACTACAAGCTTGGCACACTTTTATTTCTCCCATTCATCTCTGCAGATCCTCTCAAGCTATGTCCGGTTAGATGAGGAGCACAGCTATTGTCAGGTCTCAACAGAAATTATCAATCGCGTTCAAGTCCGGGCTCTGGCTGGGCCACTCAAGGAAATTCAGAGACTTGTTCCGAAGCGGCTCCTGCGTTGTCTTGGATGTCTGCTTAGGGTCGCTGTCCTGTTAGGAAGGTGAACCTTCACCCCAGTCTGAGGCCTTGAGTGCTCTGGAGCAGGTTTTCATAAAGGATCTCTCTGTACTTTGCTGATTGGTGGAGTGCTGCAGAGATGGATATCCTTCTGGAAGTTTCTCCCATCTCCACAGAGGAACTTTGGAGCTCTGTCAGAGTGACCATCAGGTTCTTGGTCACCTCCCTGACCAAGGTCCTTCACCCTGATTGCTCAGTTTGGCCAGCCAGCTCTAGGAAGCCAATGTGTTCTTGGGGACCGTCAATGCTGCATACATTTTTCTGTGCCCTTCCACAAATCTGTGCTTCGACACAATCCTGTCTCGCAGCTCTACGGACAATTCCTTCGACCTCATGGTTCTGGGTTTTGCTCTGACATGCACTGTCAACTATGGGACCTTATATAGACAGGTGTGTGCCATTCCAAATCATGTCCAATCAATTGAATTTACCACAGGTGGACTCCAATCAAGTTGTAGAAACATCTCAAGGAGGATCAATGTAAACAGGATGCACCTGAACTCAATTTTTAGTCTCATAGCAAAGGGTCCGAACACTTTTGTAAATAAGACCTATTTTTATATATATATATATACATATATATATTTTATTTTTCTATTTATAAACATTTTTTTTTATCAATGTGTAAAATAATACTAAAAACCTGTTTTCATTTTGTCAATATGGAATATTGTGTTTAGATTGATGAGAAAAAAACTAAAACAATTTAATCAATTTTAGAATAAGGCTGTAATGTAACAAAATGTGGAAAAAGTCAAGGGGTGTGAATACCTTCCAAATGCACTGTATATAAACAAAAGTATTCTGACACCCCTTTAAAATAGTTGATTCGGCTATTTCAGCCACAGCCGTTGCTGACAGGTGTATAAAATCAAGCACAAAGCAGTGCAATCTCCATAGACAAATATTGGCAGTAGAATGGCCTTACAGAAGAGATCAGTGACTTTCAATGTGGCACAGTCATAGGATGCCACCTTTCCAACAAGTCAGTTCGTCAAATTTCTGCCCCGCTAGAGCTGCACCTGTTATTGTGAAATGAAAACGTCTATGAACAACAACAGATCAGCTGCGAAGTGGTCAGCCACACATTCTCACAGAACGGACCGCCGAGTGCTGAAGAGCATAGTGCCTTAAAAACGTCTGTCCTCGTTTGCAACACTCACTACGAAGTTCCAAATTGCCTCTGGAAGCAACGTCAGCACAATAACTGTTCGTTGGGAGCTTCATGATATGTGTTTCCATGGCCGAGCATCCGCACACAAGACTAAGATCACCATGAGCAATGCCAAGCGTCGGCTTGAGTGCTGTAAAGCTCACCATTGGACTCTGGATCAGTGGAACGCACCCTCTGGAGTGATGAATCACACTTCACCATCTGGCTGTCCTAAGGAAGAGTCTGGGTTTGGCGGATGCCAGGAGAACGCTACCTATCTGAATGCATAGTCCCAACTGTAATGTTTGGAGGACGAGTAATGGGTTGGGGTTGTTTTTCATGGTTCGGGCTAGGCCCCTCAATTCCATCGAACACCTTAGAGATGAATTGGAATGCCGACTGCGAGCCAGGCCTAATCATCCAACATCAGTGCCGACCTCACTAATGCTCTTATGGCTGAATGGAAACAAGTCCCCACAGAAATGTTCCAACATCTAGTGGAAAGCCTTCCCAGAAGAGTGGAGGCTGTTATAGCAGCAAAGGGGGGACCAACTCTATATTAATGCCCATGATTTTGGAATGAGATGTTTGACGAACGTCATGTTCGACGAACGCCATGTAGTGTATCAAGGAGCATACCCTCTATCTTATTCAAGAGATAAGAACTGTCACGGTGCGTGAATGAGGACCCAAAAGCAAATTAACGTAAACAGAACTTCTTTAATAACAAAACATAGGTAGGCTCAGATGGACCGGCAGATTCCGACAGGACAGGACAAGGTTGCAGCAAACATGACGATAGTCTGGTTCAGGCATGAAAAACACAAACAAGAATCCGACAAAGACAGGAACAAAAACAGAGAGAGATATAGAGGACTAATCAGAGGGAAAAAGGGAACAGGTGGGAAAAGGGGTGACGAGGTAGTTAGGAGGAGACAAGGAACAGCTGGGGGAAAGAGGGGGAGAAAAGGTAACCTAATAACGACCAGCAGAGGGGGACAGGGTGAAGGGAAAGGACAGAAACAAGACACAACATGACAATACATTACAGTACCCCCCCACTCACCGAGCGCCTCCTGGCGCACTCGAGGAGGAAACCTGGCGGCAACGGAGGAAATCATCGATCAGCGCACGGTCCAGCACGTCCCGAGAGGGAACCCAACTCCTCTCCTCAGGACCGTACCCCTCCCAATCTACTAGGTACTGATGACCACGGCCCCGAGGACGCATGTCCAAA
Source organism: Oncorhynchus mykiss (assembly GCF_013265735.2). NCBI lineage: Eukaryota > Metazoa > Chordata > Actinopteri > Salmoniformes > Salmonidae > Oncorhynchus > Oncorhynchus mykiss. Next base: position 15,500,930 of record NC_048570.1, read on the forward strand.
ATCCTACGGACCCTGTAGATGGGTGCGCCCTCGACAAGGATGAGGGGGGGGGGAGACGAGCGGGGGCGCGAAGAACGGGCTTGACACAGGAGACATGGAAGACCGGGTGGACGCGACGAAGATATCGCGGAAGAAGAAGTCGCACTGCGACAGGATTAATGATCCGAGAAATACGGAACGGACCAATGAACCGCGGGGTCAACTTGCGAGAAGCGGTCTTAAGGGGAAGGTTCTGAGTGGAGAGCCAAACTCTCTGACCACGACAATATCTAGGACTCTTAGTTCTACGCTTATTAGCAGCTCTCACAGTCTGCGCCCTATAACGGCAAAGTGCAGACCTGACCCTCTTCCAGGTGCGCTCGCAACGTTGGACAAAAGCCTGAGCGGAGGGGACGCTGGACTCGGCGAACTGAGATGAGAACAGCGGAGGCTGGTACCCGAGGCTACTCTGAAAAGGAGATAGCCCGGTCGCAGACGAAGGAAGCGAGTTGTGGGCGTATTCTGCCCAGGGGAGCTGTTCTGACCAAGACGCAGGGTTGCGAAAAGAAAGACTGCGTAAGATGCGACCAATAGTCTGATTGGCCCGTTCTGCTTGACCGTTAGACTGGGGGTGAAAGCCGGAAGAGAGACTGACGGAAGCCCCAATCAAACGGCAAAACTCCCTCCAAAATTGAGACGTGAATTGCGGACCTCTGTCCGAAACGACGTCTGACGGAAGGCCATGAATTCTGAAAACATTCTCGATGATGATTTGTGCCGTCTCTTTAGCAGAAGGAAGCTTAGCAAGGGGAATAAAATGAGCCGCCTTAGAGAACCTGTCGACAACCGTAAGAATAACAGTCTTCCCCGCTGACGAAGGCAGTCCGGTGACAAAATCTAAGGCGATGTGAGACCACGGTCGAGAGGGAATGGGAAGCGGCCTGAGACGGCCGGCAGGAGGGGAGTTACCGGACTTAGTCTGCGCGCAGACCGAACAAGCAGCCACGAAGCGACGCGTGTCATGCTCCCGGGTGGGCCACCAAAAACGCTGGCGAATGGAAGCAAGCGTACCCCGAACGCCAGGATGGCCGGCTAACTTGGCAGAGTGAGCCCACTGAAGAACGGCCAGACGAGTAGGAACGGGAACGAAAAGAAGGTTCCTAGGACAAGCGCGCGGCGACGGAGTTTGAGTGAGTGCTTGCTTTACCTGCCTCTCAATTCCCCAGACAGTCAACCCGACAACACGCCCCTCAGGGAGAATCCCCTCGGGGTCAGTGGAGGCTACTGAAGAACTGAAGAGACGAGATAAAGCATCAGGCTTGGTGTTCTTAGAGCCCGGACGATAAGAAATCACGAACTCGAAACGAGCGAAAAACAGCGCCCAGCGCGCCTGACGCGCATTAAGTCGTTTGGCAGAACGGATGTACTCAAGGTTCCTATGGTCAGTCCAAACGACAAAAGGAACGGTCGCCCCCTCCAACCACTGTCGCCATTCGCCTAGGGCTAAGCGGATGGCGAGCAGTTCGCGGTTTCCCACATCATAGTTACGTTCCGACGGCGACAGGCGATGAGAAAAATACGCGCAAGGGTGGACCTTGTCGTCAGAGAGGGAGCGCTGAGAAAGAATGGCTCCCACGCCCACCTCTGACGCGTCAACCTCGACAACGAACTGTCTAGTGACGTCAGGTGTAACAAGGATAGGTGCGGATGTAAAACGATTCTTGAGGAGATCAAAAGCTCCCTGGGCGGAAACGGACCACTTAAAGCACGTCTTGACAGAAGTAAGGGCTGTGAGAGGAGCTGCCACCTGACCGAAATTACGGATGAAACGACGATAGAAGTTCGCGAAGCCGAGAAAGCGCTGCAGCTCGACGCGTGACTTAGGGACGGGCCAATCAATGACAGCTTGGACCTTAGCGGGATCCATCTTAATGCCTTCAGCGGAAATAACAGAACCGAGAAATGTGACGGAGGAGGCATGAAAAGAGCACTTCTCAGCCTTCACAAAAAGACAATTCTCTAAAAGGCGCTGGAGGACACGTCGAACGTGCTGAACATGAATCTGGAGTGACGGTGAAAAAATCAGGATATCGTCAAGGTAAACGAAAACAAAGATGTTCAGCATGTCTCTCAGGACATCATTGACTAATGCCTGAAAGACAGCTGGAGCGTTAGCGAGGCCGAAAGGAAGAACCCGGTATTCAAAGTGCCCTAACGGAGTGTTAAACGCCGTCTTCCACTCGTCCCCCTCCCTGATGCGCACGAGATGGTAAGCGTTACGAAGGTCCAACTTAGTGAAAAACCTGGCTCCCTGCAGGATCTCGAAGGCTGAAGACATAAGAGGAAGCGGATAACGATTCTTCACTGTTATGTCATTCAGCCCTCGATAATCTATGCAGGGGCGCAGGGACCCGTCCTTCTTCTTAACAAAAAAAAACCCCGCTCCGGCGGGAGAGGAGGAGGGGAATATGGTACCGGCGGCAAGAGCTACAGACAAATAATCTTCGAGAGCCTTACGTTCGGGAGCCGACAGAGAGTATAGTCTACCCCGGGGGGGAGTGGTTCCCGGAAGGAGATCAATACTACAATCATACGACCGGTGTGGGGGAAGAGAGGTGGCCCTGGACCGACTGAACACCGTGCGCAGATCGTGATATTCCTCCGGCACCCCTGTCAAATCACCAGGCTCCTCCTGTGAAGAAGAGACAGAGGAAACAGGAGGGATAGCAGACATTAAACATTTCACATGACAAGAGACGTTCCAGGAGAGGATAGAATTACTAGACCAATTAATAGAAGGATTATGACAAACTAGCCAGGGATGGCCCAAAACAACAGGTGTAAAAGGTGAACGAAAAATTAAAAAAGAAATGGTTTCGCTATGATTACCAGAGACAGTGAGGGTTAAAGGTAGCGTCTCACGCTGAATCCTGGGGAGAGGACTACCATCCAAAGCGAACAAGGCCGTGGGCTCCCTTAACTGTCTGAGAGGAATGTTATGTTCCCGAGCCCAGGTCTCGTCCATAAAACAGCCCTCCGCCCCAGAGTCTATTAAGGCACTGCAGGAAGCTGACGAACCGGTCCAGCGTAGATGGACCGACAAGGTAGTGCAGGATCTTGAAGGAGAGACAGGAGTAGTAGCGCTCACCAGTAGCCCTCCGCTTACTGATGAGCTCTTGGCTTTTACTGGACATGAAGTGACAAAATGACCAGCGGAACCGCAATAGAGACAGAGGCGGTTGGTGATTCTCCGTTCCCTCTCCTTAGTCGAGATGCGGATACCTCCCAGCTGCATAGGCTCAGCACCCGAGCCGGCAGAGGAAGATGGTAGTGATGCGGAGAGGGGGGCAACGGAGAACGTGAGCTCCTTTCCACGAGCTCGGTGACGAAGATCAACCCGTCGCTCTATGCGAATAGCGAGTTCAATCAAGGAATCCACGCTGGAAGGAACCTCCCGGGAGAGAATCTCATCCTTTACCTCCGCGCGGAGACCCTCCAGAAAACGAGCGAGCAAAGCCGGCTCGTTCCAGTCACTGGAGGCAGCAAGAGTGCGAAACTCAATAGAGTAGTCTGTTATGGATCGATTACCTTGACATAGGGAAGACAGGACCCTGGAAGCTTCCTCCCCAAAAACAGAACGATCAAAAACCCGTATAATCTCCTCCTTAAAGTCCTGATACTGGTTAGTACACTCAGCCCTTGCCTCCCAGATTGCCGTGCCCCACTCACGAGCCCGTCCGGTAAGGAGAGATATGACGTAGGCGATACGAGCTGTGCTCCTGGAGTAAGTGTTGGGCTGGAGAGAAAACACAATATCACACTGGGTGAGGAACGAGCGGCACTCAGTGGGCTTCCCAGAGTAACACGGCGGGTTATTGATTCTGGGCTCCGGAGATTCGAAAGCCCTGGAAGTGGCCGGTGGATCGAGGCGGAGATGGTGAACCTGTTCTGTGAGGTTGGAGACTTGGGCGGCCAGGGTCTCAACGGCATGTCGAGCAGCAGACACTTCCTGCTCGTGTCTGCCTAGCATCGCTCCCTGGATCTCGACGGCAGAGTGGAGAGGATCCGAAGTCGCTGGGTCCATTCTTGGTCGGATTCTTCTGTCACGGTGCGTGAATGAGGACCCAAAAGCGAATTAACGTAAACAGAACTTCTTTAATAACAAAACATAGGTAGGCTCAGATGGACCGGCAGATTCCGACAGGACAGGACAAGGTTGCAGCAAACATGACGATAGTCTGGTTCAGGCATGAAAAACACAAACAAGAATCCGACAAAGACAGGAACAAAAACAGAGAGAGATATAGAGGACTAATCAGAGGGAAAAAGGGAACAGGTGGGAAAAGGGGTGACGAGGTAGTTAGGAGGAGACAAGGAACAGCTGGGGGAAAGAGGGGGAGAAAAGGTAACCTAATAACGACCAGCAGAGGGGGACAGGGTGAAGGGAAAGGACAGAAACAAGACACAACATGACAATACATGACAAGAACATTATTGTGTAAGGATTATTTGATTTCCGGATGTGTGAATCATTGGTGTACTACTGACTAAGTTTTCATCCATTTTTTCGTAGCTGTCTATTTACCACCACAAACTGATGCTGGCACTAAGACGGCACTCAACAAGCTGTACAAGGCAGTAAGCGAACAAGAAAATGCTCATCCAGAGTCGACGCTCCTAGTGGACTTTAACGCAGGGAAACAAATCGGTTTTACCTCATTTCTACCAGCATGTTACAACCAGAGTATTACAAAACTCTAGACCACCTTCACTTCACACACAGAGACGCGTACAAAGCTCTCCCTCGCCCTCCATTTTGCCAATCTGACCATAATTATATCCTCCTGATTCCTGCTAACAAGCAAAAACTAAAGCAGGAAGTACCAGTGACTCGCTCATTAAGGAAGTGGTCAGATGATGCAAATGCTAAGCTACAGGACTGTTTTGCTAGTGCAGGCTGTAATATGTTCCAGGATTCTTCCGAAGGCATTGAGGAGTACACCACATAAGTCACTGGATTGATCAATAAGTGCATTGATGATGTCATCCACACATACACGGTACATACAGTATACACCCCAACCAGAAGCCATGGATTACAGGCACTGAGCACTGAGCTAAAGGGTAGAGCTGCAGCTTTCAAGGAGCGGGACCCGGATGCTTATAAGAATTCCTGCTATGCCCTCCGACAAACCATCAAACTGGCATAGCGTCAATACAGGACTAAGATTGAATCGTACTACACCAGCTCCGACACTCGTCGGATGTGGCAGGGCTTACAAACTATTACGGACTACAAAGGGAGGCACAGCTGCAAGCTGCCCAGTAACACAAGCCTACCAGACAATCTAAATATCTTCTATGCTCACTTCAAGCCAAGCAACACTGAAGCATGCATGTGAGCATCAGCTGTTCCAGAGGACTGTGTGATCACGCTCTCCGTAACCGATGTGAGTAAGACCTTTAAACAGGTCAACATTCACAAGGCTGCAGGGCTAGATGGATTACCAGGACGTGTACTGCGAGCATGTGCTGACCAACTGGCAAGTGTCTTCACTGACATTTTCAACCTGTCCCTGACCGAGTTTGTAATACCAACATGTTTCAAGCAGACCACCATAGTCCCTGTGCCCAAGAGCACCAAAGTAACCTGCCTAAATGACTACCGACTCATAGCATTCACGTCTGTAGCCATGAAGTGCTTTGAAAGGCTGGTCATGGCTCACATCAACACCATTATCCCAGAAACCCTAAACCCACTCTAAATCTCATACCGCCCCAACAGATCCACAGATGATGCAATCTCTATCCTCAACACAGGGGCCCTTCATGGGTTCATCCGTTCAAGGGTGCGTCCGCTCCTGTATACCCTGTCCACCCATTGACTGCATGGCCAAGCAAGACTCCAACACCATCATTAAGTTGGCAGATGACACAACAGTTGTAGGCCTGATTACCGACAATGATGAGACAGCCTACAGGGAGGAGGTCAGAGACCTGGCAGTGTGGTGCCAGGACAACAACCTCAATTTGATCAAGACAAAAGAGATGATTGTGGACTACAGAAAAAGGAGGACCCCCGTTCTCATCAACTGTAGTGGAGCAGGTTGAGAGCTTCAAGTTCCTTGGTGTCCACTGTCATGGTCCAAACACATCAAAACAGTCGTGAAAAGGGCACAACAACGCCTATTCCCCCTCAGGAGACTGAAAAGATTTGGCATTGGTCCTCAGATCCTCAAAAAGTTATACAGCTGCACCATCGAGAGCATTGGTGGTTGGTTGCATCACCGCCTGGTGTGGCAACTGCTCGGCCTACAACCGCAAGGCACTACAGAGGGAAGTGTGTACGGCCCAGTACATCATTGGGGCCAAGTTTCCCACCATCCAGGACCTCTATACCAGGTGGTGTCAGAGGAATGCTCAAAAGGCTCACCCTAGTCATAGACTGTTCTCTCTGCTACCGCACGGCAAGCGATACCAGAGTGCCAAGTCTAGGTCCAAAAGGCTTCTTAGCAGCTTCTACCCCACAAGCCATAAGACTCCTGAACAGCTAATTAAATGGCCACCCGGGCTGTTTGCATTGTCCCCATTCCACACTGCTGCTACTACTCTCTGTTTATTATCCATGCATAGTCACTTTACCTCTACCTTCATATACAAATGGTCTTCACTACCTCAACTAACCTGTCCCCCTGCACATTGACTGTGCACTAGTACCCACTGTATATAGCCTAACTACTGTTATTTTATTGTTACTCCTTAAATATTTATTTATTTATTTTTTATATATTTTTTTACTTCAGTTAATTTTTGGAAATATTTGAACACTTTTTTTTCTTAAAACTGCATTGCTAGTTAAGGGCTTGTAAGTAAGCGTTTCACTGTAAGGTCTACCTGTTGTATTCTGCGCATGTGACAAATAACATTTGGTTTGACTTGATCAACGTTTCAACCCATATTAATAATGTGTTTGTGCATTTTGCATAATTCAGTCTTTTTACTGAAGCATGAACTAAATCCGTGCTAGTGATGGTGTTCAATTGCAGGGTTGAAACCCTCATTCGAAGTGAAATGCAACAAATGTAGTTTTAAATGTCACTGATGGTTGTCCTCTCTCTTCAGTCATCTCACACAGAAGAGAAAAAGGAGCATATGCTTTTTAAAGCTGAATAAATCCACGGAAAAGTCATTGTCAAGAGCTTATTATTCCTTTCACGAAGCCCACCAAAGGATAGCACCTACCATACCCCTCAAGTTGAGAAGTTGTCCTCTTTGGATTCTCTCCAACCAATTACACCAGTCACTTGAATGGATAGGGCCGATGGTGGCAACCTATAATTATAGTGTGCGGTATATTCTGAAGAGATTCATTCACTCTGCATCGATGTGTCCAACCGAGATGGACTCTCTGACAGATGCGAGTGGAAAGAGGTGAAATTAGTGATTTGATCTCAGGCCCCTGTAAAGAGCAAACTCCTCAGCTCAAAATCAGAAAAGCTCACTCAGTTATTCCTTCCCTCACCTCAAATATTTGACTATGTCCCCTTTTCCCTCTCCTCTACCTGAGCCCTTCTTCCCCACGCTTCTCTATCTGAGCCCTTCTCCCCCATCTACTCTTTTTCAGCCTTTCTTTCCCCCCGCTTCTCTATCTGAGCCCTTCTTCCTCCCCTTTTCCCTTTTTGAGCCCTTCTTCCTCATCTAAACCCTTCTTCCTCCCACTTCTCCATCTGAGACCTTCTTCCACCCCACTTCTCTATCTGAGCCCTTCTCCCCTTGTTCTCAATTTAAGCACTACTTCCTCCCACACTTCTCTTTTTTAGCCCTTCTTCCCCCCCGTTCTCTAATTGAGCCATCCCCCTCTTCACTACCTTAGCCCTTATTCCTCCCTACTTCTCAATTTGAGACCTTCTTCCCCCCTTTTCCCTATTTGAGCCCTTCTTCCTCCCCTCTTCTCTCTCTGAGCCTTTCTTCCCCTCCGCTTCTCTTTTTTAGCCCTTCTTCCCAGCCTCTTCTCTATTTGAGCCCTTCTTCCCCCGTTTCTCTACCTGAGCCCTTCTTCCTCTCCGCTTCTCTATTTGAGACCTCCTTCCCCCCTATTCTCTATCGGAGCCTTTCTTTCCTTCCGCTTCTCTATTTGAGCCCTACTTCCCCACCTCTTCTCTATTTGAGCCCTTCTTCCTCCTCCCTTCTCTATTTGAGCCTTTCTTCTCCCCTGTTCTCTATTTGAGCCTTTCTTCCCCCCTGTTCTCGATTTGAGCCTTTCTTCCCCCCTGTTCTCTATTTGAGCCTTTCTTCCCCCCTCTTCTCTATTTGAGCCTTTCTTCCCCCCTCTTCTCTATTTGAGCCCTCTTCCCCCCGCTTCTCTATTTGAGCCCTTCTTCCCCTCCCTTCTCTATTTGAGCCTTTCTTCCCCCCGCTTCTCTATTTGAGCCCTTCTTCTCCCCTGTTCTCTATTTGAGCCCTTCTTCCTCCCCTCTTCTCTATTAGAGCCCTTCTTCCTCCCCCTTCTCTATTTGAGCCCTTCTTCCTCCCCTCTTCTCTATTTGAGCCCTTCTTCCTCCCCTCTTCTCTATTTGAGCCCTTCTTCCTCCCCTTCTCCACCACCTTCTCTCTTGAAAGGTTGCTGGATCGAATCTCCAAGCTGACAAGGCAAAAATCGGCCATTCTGCCCCTGTGCAAGGCAGTAACCCACGCCTAAGACTGAGATGACAATTTAAGGTAGCCCCCACACCTCTCTGATTCAGAGGGGTTGGGTTAAATGCCGAAGACACATTTCAGTTTTAGGCATTCAGTTGTACAACTGACTAGGTATCCCCCTTTCCCCTTTCTTGTGTCAATCTCTATTACCACAGTCTATTTCCACGCCGTAACTCCTCAGTGAAACATTGGAATGATTAATGGGCTAGCAGGCTCTATGATAATCATTGAACTGACTTACTCTGCCTTTTCTTTTTCAAAATGTAATACATGATGTCCATCGTCATGACTACAAGATACAGCATATCCATTGTAATTACCCACTGTTACGTTCCCCAAACAGAAGGGGGAACTAACAAAGAGTCACTGACAACAACCCAAACTAAGCAGATGGAGATTTAGGAAGGCTAAAATACACTGTTTGGGGTGTCCCTGAAAGTTGCATAGCATCAACAACTGGGTCCTAAAAGACACCCACCATGAGCGCCCACTAAATTTCCCACTAAGAAAAACCCACAAACTTAAAGACAGGAAGAAATGAAACAGGACAAAATGAAATCAGATAAAGGTTTGCTTGTCTAGAACTCTAAATAGGGAGAGCCAACTAAAGGTGTTAACCCTCCAGATCTGTCAGGACAACTGGAGCACTGGACCAGCCACTCTTAAATAGCACCTGGGCCAGTACAGGTGAAACACTTTCCCACTAACGAGATGGCAACCAGCACAGGTGTAGCACATACTGATTAACGAAGTGACACCCTACTTGCTAACGAACTATATGTCCAACCTCAAAACCTAAATGAAAAAAAGCTTGTAACACCAGTTGAACCATTGGCACACAATATGTATTCCAAGATAGGACAACTGTTATGAAGGAGTTCTGCAGTGGTGCATGTTGAGTGAATGCCTTCAAGTTAAATAGTCTTTCCCCACTTTCTCAGTTTTATTGATATGAGTTTTATTGATGTGGAACTTGATTGTGAAATTGGTCGGATGATTGAAGTAATGATATGCTGTAATGTAATTATCAGACCTCCCTCAGTAAGAAGTGTTGTACTACAACAGACACAAAAAAACAACTAATATGCGCAGCTATTGGTTCAGTTTAGAGTAAGGTATTTTTCCGTACACTCTCAAACATGAACTTATAAAACATGTATGTTCTCACACATACAAACTGGGCATAATCTGAGGTATATCATTGATTGATCTTTAGTGAGCAAGACATCTCTCAATAAAACATATATCAACAGCAGCAAAAACCATTTCTATGCAAGCAGGTGTCTTAAGTTGCCCTGAAGCAAGAAGCTGGACTTGTCTGTGAAGAGCCCAGGTATATAATACCTGGAGAGTGGTTCAGGCATTCCCCTTAAAACTTCAGGCTTATACTCCTGAGTATACCCTCCACTTCTCTGTTGGAATCTTCTCTCTCTCAATCAGAACATGTTTTGTTTTCTTCCCCATCCACTCCCATAGGTCCAAACTTGAAATCTGAAGATTGCTGTTTTTGGCAGTTCTCAAACATTTGAAAGTTTGACGTTATAGATAGAAATAGCAATATTAACCGTAAAAAAGGTTGGACTCACGGTCTGAAAAAGTATTTTCATACTCACTATGACTAATTTCATTTGAAGTGTTATTTTGTTTAATTTAGGTGCAACATCATTCGATAATTTGATCCCCATCATGTGTTATTTTTATAATTCTCAAATGTTTATTCAGCCCTTCTGCCGTTTTGTTTGCCACAGGCTCAAGGTCTCGCTTCTGTGTATGCACACTAAAGAACTGTGCATCTGTGGGTGTGCAGGCTTGGAGATAACTTTGAACCTAACCTGATCCATGCAATGTGGTTGGCTTGCCGTGGCAGAAAATAATGTGTGTGCCAATAAAGGTTAATTCAGGTGTTAGCTTTGCTGGCCAAGACTGGGAATAAGCCATTCCTTTTACTTATTTTCATTCCTATTATTTTTAGAACTCGCTTTTGGCCTCCCCTTCAATTCAGTTACACTTTAATTATTCATGAATAGTGCATAATTTATTACAGGCTTGTTTATGCATGACTGGCTGCCCAAGGGTTTTGTTGATTCTGTTTTTATTTTCTTTGGTAGATGTTTTTGGAATGTGGTTTGATGGCTTTGTTGGTTGGATCTAGCCTCCATTAGTTAAACATCTGATTCTGGCCAGACAAAGGCTAGACAGACTGTTTATGAGCACCCGCTCCTTGTCTCAGTCCACGTGCCAGACACGCTTACGCAGTCCAAATACACTGCTTTTCTAACTTTCTTTCAGGCTTTTATTTACATCTTAGTCTTCACACAGTGAAAATATTTACTCTAAAAGTACATGTATGAACATTTTCAGAAGGCACTGTGGTGCAACTAAGATTCATCAAATGCACCTCCATGACTAAATTGAGGCAAACAATGTTAAATTGAGTCGTGTCGCTGCTTTGCCCATATTCAGATTGATAATAGCGGTAATGTACTATTATTATATTTTGCTACAACTTACAATACAAGGTTTCAATTATATTCAACCTCCATCGAAACACAGCAAGATCATAATCACTAATTTCATGTATTCTGAGGCGGCTAAATTAACCTTGCAAGGATGACTTCCTCCCTCGAGGAACAGGAAATTGATCTTGCACTGTTAGATCTGCTCCTGACCTTTGACCTTTTAAGCTGCAGGTGTGCATGGGAGTGTGTGGCGTGGCTATGATCTGTCTGTATGGGCGTTGCAGTGGTCCAACCAATAAATCAAAGGCAGGATGAGTATGGACAGCAGGGAGGTTTGCCTGCTGCCTTCAGCCATGGAAAATGGAGTCCGAGGTTATGTGGGATTACCACTGTTTCACTGCAATACATGATAGGCCCCTCTCAACACTGTGGGAGCCAGTATTAGTCTATTCAGCACCAGCTGGGTTAGACATGGCTAAAGGTGATGGCGTATCTCTTTTTTACTCACTTTCTTTATCGTTCTCTTTCATATGACAAATAGAATCCTTGTTTACTAGTATGTTGTGCATGGAGACTGGGTTTGGAAATGTATTGGGCTGGGTTTGGAAAGGTTTTGGGCTGGGTTTGGAAATGCATTGGGCTGGGTTTGGAAAGGTATTGGGAAAGGTTTGTAAATGTTTTGGGCTGGGTTTGGAAAGGTTTTGGGCTGGGTTTGGAAAGGTTTTGGTGGGATTTGGAAAGGTATTGGGCTGGGTTTGGAAAGGTATTGGGCTGGGTTTGGAAAGGTATTGGGCTGGGTTTGGAAAGGTATTGGGATGGGTTTGGAAAGGTATTGGGCTGGGTTTGGAAAGGTTTTGGGCTGGGTTTGGAAAGGGTTTGGAAAGGTATTGGGCTGGGTTTGGAAAGGTATTGGGCTGGGTTTGGAAAGGTTTTGGGCTGGGTTTGGAAAGGTATTGGGCTGGGTTTGGAAAGGGTTTAGAAAGGTATTGGGCTGGGTTTGGAAAGGTTTTGGGCTGGGTTTGGAAAGTCGTATGTGCCCAGACTCTAAAATGATGCTATCAAAAGTTAAAGGACATACTCTGAAGGAGTCTAGGAGTCGATGTGAGACGTAATTTCCATGATTGATAGGCCCGAGCTCTCTTTGGAGTCCATCAATTTCTCACAGTCTGTCAACTGTCTTTGTAGTCCTGTAGGAGAGACTGCAGTACACTGATGGGTAACAATCCATAACTGTCAAACCCAGATTTCCCATTTTCAGAATTATTATTCAATTGCTAAGTTTTATTAAATGCAGATAACACCATTGTGAGGTGAATTTTTTATTTTTGCATCTGCTGTGATTCACAGATAGTCTGTACCTGACCGTCTCTAACTTCTACTGGAGGGACATTTATTTTCAAGCCTAGATTGTTTGCTTTTTAGTGAGCTCCTTTGTGCTTTCTGTGGCATCACTAACCATTTCTGAGTAAACAAGCTGACTGGCCCATTATGGCCCATTACATCCTGCAAATGAAAAGACAAAACCTAAGAATATGGTCTGTAACAGTGTAATTGTGTGTATGGGAGAGTGGGCATAGAAATCAATTGCTGCAGCTAATGCATTCCCCACAATGCCTTCTCTGAAGTATGTGGAGTGGAGGGAGTTAATACTTGATTCTATAATCAGCAGTCCTGTGGCATGACCTGTTCTTTTCTGATTTAAAAAACTGGCTGACAAGTCATCCGGATTGTTGATTGTTAAATTGGGTGTCAACTCCCTCCATCCAGGATATGCTGCTTGGCAAACCATGTACTTCTTCTAAGAGCACAGTGACCCACCTTCCATAGTTATTGACTTCCATTCTTACATGGATCACAACTGAACACGTCCTTAAAAGGATCCAGTCTGTCTAGGCATGCATCTTACATGTGTACGATAAGCTCTGTCTGACACGAGAGAAAGGCTCTTTATGCGGAGTTGTAACAGATGCTGTATGGGTATTGTGTTTTTGCATTCACTTTTGACCTTTCAAATCTTTTATTCTCTGTCTGTTGTTCTGGGATTACTTCTTAGATGTGTAGTATGTGTGTATTGCCATTATTTAAAATAAAAGAAGGAGTAGACATTTTCCAGCTGGTGCTAGACACAGTCCATTGTGGATTTTCATCTGTGCTACATTATTTTCATGACTCATTCCAAGCTTTGATTCTTTGCAAGCTTCAAATCCTTCAGAGGTCTCTTGTGTTGAGCAGACAGACTGTGCTTCATAAGTCTCAGCACACAACCAAACAATATCACACAACAAAAACAACACAACCACAGGTTTTAGCCACATAAATCCACTCACATTGCAATGCGTCTATGGATTCATCATTCACGCTCTCAACCAGTTACAGCCAACTGGGCAAAAAACGGGTTGAATCAACATTGTTTTCACATCATTACAACAACAAAAAATCATTGTCAGTGAATCAATGTTGAAAACTGATTGGATTTTCAAAAAGTTATCGTATAACCTATATATGACCGAAATCCAATGACATGGTGACATTCCTTGTTAAGTTCCCATTTTAATTTGTTAGTTGACAACTAAACCAAAATGTAATCAAAACTAGACGTTGAAATGATATCTGTGCCCAGTTAGAGGTGTGTGGCTTGACCTAAATGTAACTAAAGAAAAGTGCCAAAATAAGGAATGCAGGGGAAATGCTGCCAGGGATCAATTCATCATTGAACTAGAGAGCATGGTGGAAGAATCCATCTCTTTTCATGGGCATTTGTAACAGTAGCATGCCAGCATTGCAACGAGAGGCTTGATCGATCTGCCAGAGGCTTCATAGCATTGCGCTGCAGAGAGACCTGGTCGTCAGTCATCGCGCGAACCAGGCGGAGGGTCTTGCACTGTGCTGGCAGGCCCGCCCTTTGTTCACCGCTGTGGGATTGCTCCTTTTCAAATGTTAAACACAAATGGAGGGAAAATAGTGGAGTCTCACCTTTGTATGTGTCAAATAAGCTGAGTTTGATGGAACCCGGCCATCTTAGAGGCATTGTGCCAAGCATTGTGCCAGGCAGAGTTTTTATGAACCAGGGTGCTTGTTAATGTTGGACCATTATATTTAAATTCCTATGAAAATTGGCTTCAGCATTTACATGTTGGGTTGTAGACTACCTCAGTCCCTTTTGACACCATTGTGTGTCTGACTCTGGATGCTAGGCATAGTGCTTTGTTGCTCTGTACTTCTGATTGGTAATGAAAAGTAGTGAAACAATTCAGTGATTGTTTTCATTTGACTTATATAGCATCCTGTCAGTAAGGCTCAAATATCACAGATAATCATAACCTCCAAAATAACTTCAGGGTTAAGCATGCCTGCGAGTGTTCAGCGGAGTTAAGCCTGACAGATATATCCAGTGGAGGGAAGGGAGCCTTGAGCTGCAGCTTCGCTCTCCTCTCCCTCTACCACACACTCTCTGCCAGCTTCATTAGAATTCTGCTGCTCCAGGTGTCCTAATCTACTGATAAAGCAAAGCTCATAATCCATCAAAAGAAATGCCAGGGCTAACAGTTCCGTTTACCTTTGAGGAATCAGCTTTTGACAAATTGTCTTTTTCTTTTTACTTTTACTTTTTACTTTTTTTTTTACTTTGACTGGTTAAACTATTTGGCTATTTTGTAAATCAAATCAAATGTATTGGGCTCTCGAGTGGCGCAGCGGTCTAAGGCACTGCATATCAGTGCATATCAGTGCAAGAGGTGTCACTACAGTCCCTGGTTTGAATCCAGGCTACATCCGGCTGTGACTGGGTGTCCCATAGGGTGGCACACGACTGGCCCAGCGTTGTCCGGGTTTGGCCGGGGTAGGCCGTCATTGTAAATAAGATGTTTGTTCTTAATTGACTTGCCTAGTTAAATAAAATAAATAAATACACATATTTAACAGGTGTAGCAAAACACTTGTGTTTCTTGCTCCAACTGTGCAGTAGTATCTAACAAATCACACAGCAATCTAAAAGTAAAAGGGCGGAATTAAGAAATAAATTAATTTCTTAAACATAAATATTAGGACGAGCAATGTCGGAGTGGCATTGAATAAACACAGTAGAATATAATACAGTATATACATCTGAGATGAGTGAAGCAGTATGTAAACATTATTAAAGTGGCCAGTGATTCAATGTCTACGTATATAGGGCAGCAGCCTCTCAGGTGCAGGGTTGAGTTACCGGGTGGTAGCCAGCTAGTGATAGCTATTTAACAGTCTGAAGGCCTTGAGATAGAAGCTGTTTTTCAGTCTCTCGGTCCCAGCTTTGATGCACCTATACTGACCTCGCCTTCTGGATGATAGCGGGGTGAACAGGCCGTGGCTCGGGTGGTTAAAGTCCTTGATGATCTTTTTAGCCTTCCTGTGATATCAGGTGTTGTAAGTGTCCTGGAGGGCAGGCAGTGTGCCCCTGATGATGCGTTGGGCAGACCGCACCACCCTCTGGAGAGGGTGCAATTGTCATACCAGGTGGTGACACAGCCCGACAGGATGCTCTCAAATGTGCATCTGTAAAAGTTTCTGAGGGTCTTAAGGGCCAAGCTGAATTTTTCAGCCTCCTGAGGTTGAAGAGGCGCTGTTGTGCCTTCTTCACCACACTGTCTGAGTGGGTGGACCATTTCAAATTGTCAGTGATATGTACACCGAGGACCTTTAAGCTTTCCACCTTCTCCACTGCGGTCCCGTCACTGTGGATAGGGGCTCCCTCTGTTGTTTCCTCTGCTGTTTCCTGAAGTTCACGATCAGCTCCGTTGTTTTGTTGACATTGAGGGAGAGGTTATTTTCTTGGCACCACTCCACCAGGGCCCTTACCTCCTCCCTGTAGGCTTTCTCATCATTGTTGATAATCAGGCCTACTACTGTTGTGTCATCTGCAAACTTGACGATTGAGTTGGAGGCGTGTGTGGCCACGCAGTCATGGGTGAACAGTGAGTACAGGAGGGGGCTGAGCACACACCTTTGTGGGGCCCCTGTGTTGAGGTTCAGCAAAGTGGAGGTTTTGTTTCCTACCTTCACCACCTGGGGTGCGGCCCGTCAGGAAGTCCAGGACCCATTTCCACAGGGCGGGGTTCAGACCCAGGGCGCCGAGCTTAATAATGAGCTTGGAGGGTACTATAGTGTTGAAGGCAGAGCTATAGTCAATGAACAGCATTCTGACATAGGTATTCCTCTTGTACAGATGGGATAGGGCAGTGTGCAGTGTTATGACAATTGCATTGTCTGTGGATCTTTTGGGGCGGTAAGCAAATTGAAGTGGGTCTAGCATGTCAGGTGAGGTAGAAGTGATAGGATCCTTAACTAGCCTTCATGATGACAGAAGTGAGTGCTAGTCATTTAGTTCAGTTACCTTTGCTTCCTTGGGTACAGGAACAATGGTGGACATCTTGAAGCAAGTGGGGACAGCAAACTGGGATAGGGAGAGATTGAATATGTCCGCAAACACTCCAGCCAACTGGTCTGCGCATGCTCTGAGAACGCCGCTAGGTATGCCGTCTGGACCGTCAGCCTTGTGAGGATTAACACGTTTAAATGTGTTACTCACGTCGACCACAGAGAACGAGAGCCCACAGTCCTTGGGAGCGGGCATCGTTGGTAGCACTGTGTTATCCTCAACGCAGGTAAAGGTGTTTAGCTTGTCTGGGAGCAAGACATTGGTGTCCAATGCAGATCTGATTAAAAGACACCATCTGACAGAATGATGCCTAGCTATCTCTCTCTGTTTCGTGTTTTGGTGGTGGTGTGTGTGTGTGTGTGTGCGTGCGCTTATATAACTTAGATGTGTTGTAATAATATGTATGACGAATATTGTGTGATCCTACACGCACTAGCATATGTTGTCAATGCTTCTGTATCATTTTAGATATATTCAAATTTGCAGTCAACATACTGCATTAGTCTTGTTGCTGAGCAGTTGTTTCACAAAAACATAAAATAAGGATGTATATATTGTGGAGAAATGGGTTGAGCCACAAGAATTACACTGATATATTGACCAAAGTCTAACCGAAAGTTTTGGCCACTATGCTCAAAGAGAGATATCAGTGGACCTTGCCTTGCGTTACACCATATCTAGAGCCTCAAGGTGGTAAAGCAGACACATACTGTGAGATTGGCAGCCAGGTGAACTGTGAGCTGTTTTGACAGGTGTTCTCATATGAGCCCTCGGTCTACCGCTGAGCGTGGGGTGGAATTTGCCAGGCAATTTCTCAGGGCCCAATACCCTGTGTGCTGAGTGACCAAGCATTTCACTGCTGATCGCAGAGACCCGGCCCAACGGCAATGCTCGACACATGAAGGATATACGAGCTCGATGGAGCGCTGCTCGCGTCGAGGCAAATTATAGCTCTCGGAGGCTGTGACGCGGAAAAATAGCTTGACGAATTCTTCCCAGGTCACCCCAAGGGAACAGGAGGGAGAAAGACTAGGAAAGGAGCTCTGGGGAAACGTGGTTGTTCGAAGAAGTGAAGGATGGCTGCTGCTATTTTCAGCCCTCCTTTGTCTTCTTCTGCCACTTGTTTGTACACATAGTAATGGATTTGAGTTTGTGTGTGGCTTTGAACACATCTGTCATCGATGGTAAGTGAACAAAAGATGGAGAGGTTACAAAATGGGGTTGGGGTGGGGGGTAGGGGGGTTGGATACAGGAGAGGCCTCAATAGATTGTAAACTGTAGATATGCTAAATGAATTGGAAATTGACACATAGACCCAAAGCACACTTAAATGTGGCTTCTTGATTTGTTGACAACATTGAAAGAAGTCACCTATTATTGTGAATCACACAACATGGCTGCCTTATGTGTCACAGTCACCAGTGTACTAGATCAATGTCCATCACCCCCAACAGCTTAACATGCAACTCAGTGGCCATGTGGTTAGAGTGTCAGCCCTGATCCCCGGCCGAGTCATACCAAAGACTGTAAAAATGTGACTCAATGCATCTCTGCTTGGCACTCTGCATTAAGGAGATATATTGGGGGTAAGGCCCTGCCATAGACTAGCGTCCTGTCAAGCTACCTCACGCTACAGAAACAGGATATGGGCTCCTGCTCCTATGAGTCGTTCTGGCACACAAGCCAAAACTTGTGCAAGGTTACTTACTTTCAGGGTAAGGTTCAGAAGTAGGTACAGAATACTGCATGAGAAATAGCAGTGAAATATTGTAAAAACTGTCCTTCAACAAATTATGATTCATAAAAGGTATCTCCACTCTTTATGGAGATACTCATCATGCTGGTCAGATGCTTATAGCCACGATTAAAACCAATGCAAATTAACAACCTTTGCACTGATGAAGTAGATTTTTAAAGGTAATTTACCAGTAATTTATTGTGCTTGCCAAAATTTCTGTGGATGCCGCCTCAAACATAAATCACCTATAAGAATCTCCGCCAGTGTTCGTAAAGTTGTATTTGTTGTGGGCAAATACACTGTCAGATTTTCAGATTTGTCCATGACAGTCTCTTAGTGCCTTGTGACAGAGCAGTATAATGATTCTTTAGACTTGCCCAGAAACTTTACTTCTCATAAATGAGACCATAGTGTTTCCTTTTTGCATTCATTTACATCCTCTTTCCCTGAGACGTGGTGGTTGTGTACAGGCTGTTCTCTACAAGCATAACCTTTAAGAAAATCCCACATGGCAAAGGTGCAGAACAATTACTTTTTCATTGCAAAAAATGCCTGCCGTCTGTAGCGAAGCTTAAATGTTTTTTAAAAAGGTGTCATATATTTTGCGACTATCACTTTACTCCTAGCTGTGACAATGGTGTTTTATTAAAGACATACTCCTTGAAATGTATTCAGTAAAAAGATAAATGAAATGGCTTCAAATGCATTTAATCCGTGTCAATGGTAGAACCAACTGAAGCATGACCAGGTTTTATTTCTCATTATTGTTACCTTTATATTACGTTTCATTTTCAGAAAAACAGGCTTGAAATTGTTTGAAGTTGAAACCATCATTATTTAGATCATTTTTTGTTCTGGTTATGCAGGCCTGGGATGTACACTCTGAAACTTTTTGTTATTGTTTGTGTGTTTTGAATGACTCAATAGTCTGTGTAAATAGAGGCAATAATGCGAAACGCCCAGAGCGATACATCAAAGGAAGCTTGTGTTACTCTGTCCACAGACTTCTATATAAACTTCTGATTTGTTACAAATGTAATTTAAAAGCCCACACTGCAGACAGACCCCAAACCCCTTAAACAATAAAGATAAACAAACAGAAACACACACAGAAACACACTAACACTTTCTTGCAATTAAATGGATACTGTACACACAAGCATGAACACTACTAACCCAGGGATGCAAACGTACACAAACTATATCAAAGACACCCTCCCTCTGTCTTCACCCTCCCTTCTCCCTCCTTCTTCTCCCTCCCTCCTCCCTCCGTCTTCACCCTCCCTCCATCTTCATTATGCTATTGCTCTAGTCTACATCATCCCACTAAGGAGTTACTCATACCATTTATTGCCATGATGAAATACTGCACTTTTTTCCAAGACAGATAAAACAGCATGACACTACAAAATTCTGAATAAATAGCTTATCTTTAACATCGGCATGAAAACTAAGCATTAAAAACAAGCATTACGAACAAGCATTAAAACATCACAGTTCTCAAAAACCCTACAAAGGGAACTCTTAAATCTCTACAAAGGTTACATTTTACCCAACATCAGTTGGGCCAGCCAAGTGTTTTTGCTGACCACATGACCTGATTAGAAAAAACTCTGGGCCCTATACCCCCCGCCCTATAGCCCCTGCCTTATACCCTGCCTTACTTCCTATAACTTGTCCTCCCTATACGCCCTCCCTATACTTCCTTCCTATACCCCCTCATACTCTTTTTAAACAGTGACAGTATGATAGAAAGTCTCGCTTATCTTTAACGTCTGAGTATAAAACAAGCATTAAAAACAAGCATTATAAACAAGCATTACAAAATCACAGTTCTCAAAAACCCTACAAAAGGAACTCTTAAATCTCTACAGAGGTTATATTTTACCCAACATCACTAGGGCCAGCCAAGTGTTTTTACTGACCACATGACCTGACTAGGAAAAACTCTGGGCCCTATACCTCCTCCCTATACCCCTCTTCCCCCCCCCTCCCCATGTCACAGGGACCTCCACTCTAGCTGATGATGTGGGACCCAGCGGGTTGGCCTTACCCCACACTCCCAGCGCCTTTGTGGGGAGGCAGTAGCAGGTTGACTACTTCCCCAGGTGTGTGCTCAGTGACAGCTTCTGGGGATATTTTGGAGGTAAACAAACCAAGACAGCCTATCTGCCTTCAAGCCTGCGAATAACTACGTTTTGAATAATAAATCCAGCCCTCACACTCATGTTTCAACAGTGACAGTCTGCTAGAAAGAAATGTGTGTGTGTTGTGTGTGCTTGTCTGTGTGCAGATGTGATGAATATGCTGGATATAGGCTTTAACGCCACTAAGCGATCATTTGACATCACTACAGTGGGTTATCTGTTTAAAAAATGTATTGGCACTTTCTATAACTGATTTTGTCTTGCATCTGTTAGAATTTTTTTTTTTAAACGCTTTTGAACAGCCACACAGCAGTGACAAAAGTGTGTGACAGAGCGAACTCACAAAGCGCGAGTGAGAGGCTTAAGCCGAGATAATATCTTAATGAAATGTTACTATGAAGGATCATCTGTATCTCCTAAACACATCTATACACAAGCAGTAATCATTCAACTAATGATCTTTATTCTGAGGTAATAACTGGCTATTGGCTCTTGTTTGTTTCATATACAAACACGGCTTCAGTAAAAATAGATTTTGTAACACTGCTGGGAATAACTGTTTGGTATTGTTGACATTACAATGTAGTCATTTTAATTTGAGGCAGAGTTTATGGAGCAAATAGACTGCACTGTGAACATATTATGTGTTTCATTGATACACTCCATCTACTACTCAAAGTGATGTTACTCACGTCTATCTCCCGCGTTGCCATATCATGTTGAAGAAATTCTCCCATTCTCTTGCTCTGCCGGTGTGCTGGAGACTATTTTGTTATTAAAACTTACTTAAACCACCCATGCAATCTTTGCTGATAATTTCCCATTACTGAGAAAGGCTCAACGAGGTGAAAAACATTGTCTCCTGATGCAATCACCAGGTAATTGGCAGATTAATGTTCCACTCAAAAATAATATAATGCATCTTCCAACCAGAATGCTGTATTTTACAGCACTTTGCTGTTCAGTGTGGCTCGTGACATTTCCCTACAGTATACTTAAGGAAATGACATCCCCTTCGAAACACCCGTTAATAAAATAGCTGTTTGTTTGAAAAGGTCATTTTGAAACAGTAGTGGTCCAGTAGCTTGGTCAAGGTTTCGGAGACCAGAGACCCCCGCAGATATACAATATGTTGTTCACACACTGCATATTCTACACCTAACAGCCATATAAAACGATTGCCCAGATAAAACTATGATTGCCCAGAGAGCAACAATCATAGTAATCATAAGGTTTAACAGTTTACAATACATATTCACAACATTCAAAACTGTACCTAGTAAGCAAGTGGGTCAGGCAATCATGTGACAATCTTCAGAAAGCATTCATACACCTTGACTTTTCCCACATTTTGTTCTGTTGAAGACTGAATTTAAAATGCTTTCAATTGAGATTTTTTGGTCACTGGCCTACACACAATACCCCATATTGTCGAAGTGGAATGATGTTTTTCAAAAATTTTACAAATTAATAAAACATTAAAAGCTTAAATGTCTTGAGTCAATACTACATCTATTCATCTCTTTGTTATGGCGAGCCTAAATAAGTTCAGGAGTCAACATGTGCTTCATAAGTCACATAATAAGACTTGTTCCTGGTGAAATAATAGTGTTTAACATGATTTTTAAATCACTACCTCAACTCTGTACCCCACACATACAATTATCTGTAAGGTGCCTCAGTTGAGCAGTGAATTTCCAACAGTGATTCAACCACAAAGACCAGGGAGGCTTTCTAATGCCTTGTAAAGAAGGGTACCTATTAGTAGATGGGTAAAACATAAAAAATAAAAACATTGAATATGCTTTTGAGTATGGTGAAGTTATTATTACACTTTGGATGGTGTATCAATACACCCTTTCACTACAAAGATACAGGCGCCCTTCCTAACTCAGTTGCCGGTGAGGAAGGAAAATGCTGAGGGATTTCATCATGAGGCAAACGGTGACTTTAAAACAGTTACAGGGTTTAATGGCTGTGATAAGAGGTCGGAGTCATTAAAACTCATTTTTCAATCACTCCACAAATTTCTTTTTAACAAACTATAGTTTTGGCAAGTCAGTTAGGACATCTACTTTGTGCATTACACAAGTCAATTTTACAACAATTGTTTACAGACAGATTATTTCACTTATAATTCAATGTATCACAATTCCAGTGGGTCAGAAGTTTACATACACTAAGATGACTGTGCCTTTAAGCAGCTTGGAAAATTCCAGAAAATTTAGAAGCTTCTGATAGGCTAATTGACAACAATTGAGTCAATTGGAGGTTTACCCGTGGATGTATTTCAAGGCCTACCTTCAAACTCAGTGCCTCTTTGCTTGACATCATGGGAAAATCAAAAGAAATCAGCCAAGACCTCAGAAAAAAATTGTAGACCTCCACAAGTCTGGTTCATTCTTGGGAGCAATTTACAAACGCCTGAAGGTACCACGTTCATCTGCATAAACAATAGTAGGCTAGTATAAACACCATGGGACCACACAGCTGTCATACCGCTCAGGAAGGAGACGCATTTCTGTCTCCTAGAGATGAACGTACTTTGGTGTGAAAAGTGTAAATCAATCCCAGAACAACAGCAAAGGACCTTGTGAATATGCTGGAGGAAACAGGTACAAAGTATCTATATCCACAGTAAAACAAATCCTATATCGACATAACCTGAAAGGCCGCTCAGCAAGGAAGAAGCCACTGCTCCAAAACCGCCATAAAAAAGCCAGACTACGGTTTGCAACTGCACATGGGGACAAAGATCATACTTTTTGGAGAAATGTCCTCTGGTCTGATGAATCAAAAATAGAACTGTTTGACCATAATGACCATCATTGTGTTTGGAGGAAAAAGGGGGAGACTTGCAAGCCGAAGAACACCCTCCCAACCGTGAAGCACGGGGGTGTCAGCATCATGTTGTGGGGGTGCTTTGCTGCAGGAGGGACTGGTGCACTTCAGAAAATAGATGGCATCATGAGGAGAAATATTATGTGGATATATTGAAGCAGCATCTCAAGACATTAGTTTGGAAGTTAAAGCTTGGTCGCAAATGGGTCTTCCAAACGGACAATGACCCCAAGCATACTTCCAATGGTTTAAATTATTGCGTCTTAGCTCCTGTCCTTTAATTTGTGTTATAACATAATTTGAAACTTTAAGTATGAAAGAGAGAGAAACAAGTCTGCTTTGTTTTATTGTTAACTCCCTAAGGTCGATTTCCATGCCCCGCGGAAATCTAATTAGCATAATAAAAATTACCAATAAAAATCTGTCTTTTAAGCTAGAGATATCTGTTTTTTTGCATTTGTTACATCTCAATCCATCGCATATGCCTATGTCGCACTACTGCATCTGTGGTGAAAGGTGTTTGTCAGACCATGAGAACAATTTGGCCTACAAATATTATGGAAAGATGAGACTCTCACGAACATGATGGTGTTCTCCGTTTTTCTGTACGACCTCCACAAGTGTCAGGAGACTTATCTGAATTTGGTACAGCCGATCTGCCAACTTCTGTCTGTAGTGTCCGAAACAGTTTGGGCTACAAACTAGTATGACCCCTCTGTGCAAAGGTGTGACTCTCACGAACATGTACATGTCAGTTGAACAAAGGAGTGGAAGTACAATATATATACAACAATTTGTGGACAACCCTTCAAATTAGTGGATTCGGCTCATTCAGCAACACCCGTTACTGACAGGTGTATAAAATTGAGCACACAGCCATGCAATCTCCATAGACAAACATTGGCAGTAGAATGGCCATACTGAAGAGCTCAGTGACTTTCAATGTGACACCGTCCCAGGATGCCTCCTTTCCAACAAAGCAGTTCATCAAATTTCTGCCCTGCTAGAGCTGCCCCGGTCAACCATAAGTGCTGTTATTGTGAAGTGAAGTTGTCTAGGAGCAACAACAGTTCAGTCAAGGGAATGGTAGGACACACATGCTCACAGAACGGGCCCGCCGGGTGCTGAAGTGCATAACGCTTAATAATCATCTGTCCTCGGTTGCAACACTCACTACCGAGTTCCAAATTGCCTCTGGAAGCAACGTCAGCACAAGAACTGCTCGTTGGGAGCGTCATGAAACGGGTTTCCATGGCCGAGCAGCCGCACACAAGCCTAAGATCACCATGCGCAATGCCAAGTGTCGGCTTGAGTGGTGTAAAGCTTGCTGCCTTTGGACTCTGGAGCAGCGGAAACGCGTTCTTGTCACACTCTGATCTGTTTCACCTGTCATTGTGCTTGTCTCCACCCCCCTCCAGGAATCACCCACCTTCCCCATTATCCCCAGTGCATTTATACATGTGTTCTCTGTTTGTCTGTTGCCAGTTCGTCTTGGCTCCTGTTTTTCCGAGTCTCTGTTTTCTAGCCATCCCGGTTCTGACCTTTTCTGCCTGCCCTGACACTGAGCCTGCCTGCCGCCCTGTACCTTTCGGATTATGGCCTGGTTAATAAACTTCTGCCTGTCCTCAAACTGCCTATTGCCTGCCCCTTGTATTTTAATAAATATCAGCGACTCGAACCATCTGCCTCCTGTGTCTGCATCTGGGTCTCGCCCTGTGTCGTTATAGTTTTCTGAAGTGATGTATCACACTTCACCATCTGGCAGTCAGACGGACGAATCTGGGTTATGCCAGGATAACGCTACCTGCCCCATTGCATAGTGCCAACTGTAAAGTTTGGTAAATACTTATTTTCCACCACAATTTGCAAATAAATTAAATAAAAATCCTACAATGTGATTTTCTGGATTTTCTTCTTCTCATTTTGTCTTTCATAGTTGAAGTGTACCTATGATGAAAATTACAGGCCTCTCTCAACTTTTTAAGTGTACTGTACTTTACGTCACGTAGTGTAAATCCACAACCCTACCCAACTGTGCTTCTCTGTCTGCACAAAGCATTGGGAAATTCCTTTCCACAGAACTACAGAAATCCATCTAACTTGCTACATCCTACTCTGAGTGAGTGAAATAATCAAGCTTTTTAACAGCCTATTAACAGTTCCTTGTCTTTAATCAGTCCACAATACAGAGATAATTCATCTGTCTTGTTTTTTCTGTCATAAATCATGCTGTGACTTTTGATTGTGATCTTGGGGGATTCCTGGTGTGATATAGCATTTGCTTCCTGATTTAGCTTCTCTACCCCCATAAACCATCCCTCCATTTTTCTATCCCTCCATCTCTCTAGACCTTAGAATTGCTGAAGACAGGCTTTTGAGCAGGTCCAGGTTGAAATTTCTTGAGGAATGTGGAGATGAATCTAGGAGGAAAAGCTTATTTCTTTCCTGATTCCCACTCCTTTCCTTTGCTCCTAGTGGGAGCTGTTTAGAGTCTCTCTGTCTGATTGACATGAAAGTGTCAGGGATGTCGAAGGCGATTAATTGCTTCTCAAAACCACGCCACCTCAGGGAGTCTTGAACGGGCTGCGGAGGATGTGCTCAATTGGAGCTCTCGCAGCATTTTACCCCGGATGCTGAGGGGAAGGTCAATGCACTGGAGTCCACAGAGAAGAGGAAGAGAGCAGACGAATCAGGGTGTTAATGCTACATGATGGATGTGCAGAGCGAGGCATCTGGAAAGAAGGCCTCAGCACAGAAGTAAATATGAATGTATAAAAACACAGTTAGCGAGACATTCATCAAGTAATCAACTTCAAACAGTTTTTCACCCCTATAAAGTTGAGAGAAATGTAAGCTCAAACCACGTACGCTCCGACACAAAGTCAAAATCATAGTGACCAGAATGTCAAAACATCTAGATATGTGTCTAGATATGGGATTTGTGAATTGCTGTGATATGGGTTACACTATACATTTACAGTAAGCCACATTAATAGAGATCTTTAAGTAACATTATAGTTAACTCCACACCATACCATAATGCATTTGTTTGTGTTGTTTCTGATGCACTCAGGCCCAGTTATTTTATTTTCTGAGCGGGGGGCAAAGTGGCTCGTTCATACACTATTTGCAAGAAGGCCCCATTGACTATGGTCCTGCTTTGAGCACACACTATGTTTTATGTGCCTTGATAAGAAATGATTTATTTGGATGCATAAGGAACCTACAAGTTTCAAATAGCCCATGAAAAGATAAGATAGCAGAGTCTGCAGTGCATTGCACTGCTAATTCATCATTGTTCTGACGTACATTCCCCGCAAGGTAAAACAAGCTGCTAGACTTTATGGAGCGTAATAAGGAGATAAAAGTATGGAATATGAAATGTTCCGGGTAATGGTTTGCAATTCTCCAAAAATTAAATAGATACATTGCCTTCAGAAAGTATTCATACCCCTTGACTTATAAGACATTTGTTTGTGTTACAGCCTGAATAAAACAATGGATTAAATGGATTTACACACAATAACCCATAATGACAAAGTGAAAACATGATTTTAGATTTTTTTTGCTAATTTATTGAAAATGAAATACAAAAAAATCTAACTTAAGTATTCACACCCCTGAGTCAATACTTTGTATAAGCACCTATCAATGATGACAGCTGTCTTTCTGGGTAAGTCTCTAAGAGCTTTCCACACCTGGATTGTGTGGAAAACACAACATTTGCCCATTATTCTTTTCCAAATTATTCAAGCTATGTCAAATTGGTTGCTGATCATTGTTAGACAACAATTTTCAGTTCTTGCCATGAATTTTCAAATAGATTTAAAGTCAAAACTGTAACTCGGCAACTCAGGAACATTCACTGTCTTCTTGGTAAGCAACTCCGGTATACAGTTGAAATCGGAAGTTTGCATACACCTTAGCCAAATACATTTAAACTCAGTGTTTCACAATTCCTGACATTTAATCCAAGTAAAAATTCCCTGTTTTAGGTCAGTTAGGATCACCACATTATTTTAAGAATGTGAAATGTCAGAATAATAGTAGAGAGATTTATTAATTTCAGCTTTTATTTCTTTCATCACCTTCCCAGTGGGTCAGAAGTTTACATACACTCGATTAGTATTTGGAAGCATTGCTTTAAATTATTTAACTTGGGTGAAACATTTTGTGTAACCTTCCACAAGCATCCCACAATACCTTGGGTGAATTTTGGCCCATTCCTCCTGACAGATCCGGTGTAACTGAGTCAGGTTTGTAGGCCTCCTTGCACGCACATGCTTTTTCAGTTCTGCCAACACATTTTCTATAGGATTTTAGTTCAGAGCTTTGCGATGGCCACTCCAATACCTTGACTTTGTTGTCCTTAATAACCAACGTTTCGACAGACAAGCTGTCTTCATCAGGGTATAATGACAAACAGAGGTGTCTGTAATCATGGCCGGGTGTGGCTTGATGTCATTGGTTAATCTTCAGATATAAAAATAACATACCAAAAACTTGGATAGCACACGACCATACATCTATGATCGTATGTGTCCATGCTTTTGGTATGTTATTTTTATATCTGAAAATGAACCAACGATATCACGCCAAACACAGCCAGGATTACAGACACCTGTGTGTGTCCTTTGACACTATATAAACTAGTGACCAGCAGTGTTTGTCATTATATCCTGATGAAAACAGCTTGTCTGTTGAAACGTTGGACATTAGGGTATTATATTTTTGCATCTGACCTCCTAGTGTGCGGCTCTCCTTTATCTTTTAAGTGTTCTACTCTGCTTGCCAGCACCTCGCCTAAATAGATGTGCATTTGCCTCTAGAGAACACTCTGTTGTAACAATTACCAATGTTTTAAAATTTACATTCAATAACGTATGCAGTGACGATACATACTTACAAAGACACACACGCAGAGACACACACACACACAAACACACACACACAAAAGCAGTGTGCGCACACACACAATCTATGCACAGCAAAAAGGGAGTTGGATGAGTGAGTATCCCAATTTCAGAATCACGTGAAATCCCCCAAAGAACTCACTACAGTGGCATCAACTGGCTGCATCCCACTTTAGGCATCCCCAGGGCAACGATTAAATATGAAATTGTTGGACATCTGTCGTAATATGGAAAGTTTTCTCCGATTTGTTTTATAATTTAACACCTTTTTTCACAGTTAACTTCTTACATATATACTTATATTAATTTGATAAAACTATCAGTCTGCCTTCAGACAACTCTTGTGAGGCTTGTTTGAATCGAAAGGAGTTTATAGAAATAATCAAACTTACCTCTAATCAAATATTCACATTTTATAGATCAGTTTGTAACTCATCGCTGTGATGAGCCTTGCTTTATGTTCATATTGATTCGGTGGCTTTCCAATTTGTATGTATTTAACTCTATTTACCCTTAGCAGCCACATTATACAGACTAGCTAATAGTGGTGGCTGGTGGGAGGAGATATTGGAGGACGACCTCATTGTAATGTCTGGAATGGAATAAATCAAACAAATATTTTTTTCATGATTTGTCATTATGGGGTATTGTGATGTCATTATGGGGTATTGTGTGTAGATTGATGAGGGGAAAAAAAACAATTTAATCCATTTTAGAATAAGGCTGTAACGTAACTGTGACGATCGTGGTTGGTGGAATTAGACCAAGATGCAGCGTGGGGTAGGTTAATCATATTCTTTCATGATAACCACAAAAACAAGAATGACTCAACAGCAACAATACGGACAAGATACCACAACATAGGTGGGAAAAAAAGCTACCTAAGTATGATTCCCAATCAGAGACAACGATAGACAGCTGCCTCTGATTGGGAACCACACTCGGCCAAACACAAAAAAATACAACACATAGAATGCCCACCCAAATCACGCCCTGACCAAACCAAATAGAGACATAAAAAGGCTCTCTAAGGTCAGGGCATGACAGTAACAAAATGTTGAAAAAGTCAGTTATTTTCAGGTCTCTCCATAGAGGTTTGATCGGGTTCAAGTCCGAGCTCTGGCTGAGCCACACAAGGACATTCAAAGACCTGTTCCGAAGCCACTCCTGTGTTGTCTTGGCTGTGTGCTTAGGGTCGTCCTGTTGGAAGGTGAACCTTTGCCCCAGTCTGAGGTCCTGAGTGCTCTGGAGCAGGTTTTCATCAAGGAACTCTCAGTACTTTGCTCCATTCATCTATCCCTCGATCCTGACTAGTCTCCCAGTTCCTAACGCTGTCTTTCACAGAGGATTTGCTTATTTATTTAATCCATTTTAGAATAAGGATGTAACGTAGCAAAATGTGGAAAAAGTCAAGGGGTCTGAATACTTTCGAATGCATTGTATCTCTCTGATATAACTTCCTTTTGATTTTTTGGGGGGGACTATCTGTTGTTCTCTGCAGTTAATCTGTTTTTCAATACGTCTATACGGGATGATAGCAGTAAGGCCAAAAATATTTTTTCATCAAATATGTTTTAAACATATTTTCTTGATACTTCAAGCGATCTTATGATTCTAAATCAAATGGCTAAATTATCCTTGGAATTACCTTCTTTAAAACAATTCAATATATCTTAATAGAACTCTATTTTGGTGTGTGATTTTGTTTTAGATAATGATGATTTTTTTGTTCAAAACATCCACATGTAAATGACAGCATATAGACAGACATACACACAAACATCCACAACATCACCCCTGCCCAGACCCACCTGCTCACACCCCATCTTCAGCTCCCGCATCACTCTCCACCACATGGCCTGAAACTGCCCCATTTTGTTTCTCTCTGTCACCCATGTAATTTAAACTTTTAGATAATAAAGCATTTGACCTCTCCATGTGCTAACAATGGAGGATTGGTTGATTTCCACTTTTTAAGTATATGTTTTTTCAAGATGATTGACAAGAAAATAATTGTCCAACCCATATGGTATCTCACTGCACCTTCATGTTGGACTTGTTAAATACTGCATTGAAAAACTCTCATCGTAACTTAATATGTACCTTGTAGACTCCTCATTGACAAGACAGCAAGACACAAATAAACCAATGGATAGTAACCCATATGTGCATTAACTATATTGACAATATGTCAGAACCCATCGGGTTCTATATGACCTGGCATCTCTCCATGTGTTAACATCCTAATCATTCTCCAAATGAGTAAACTCTCAATGCTGTCTGGATGGGTGTTTGGATGTATAAACAGGACAAATGGGAGAGCACAGTAGGCAGAGGGGCCTAGTCTGGGAATGATTTATAGGGTACAAGGTGAATGCATTGTAAACCCAGAGAGAGAGAACCTTTTAATGGATTCTCTGTGAAAGACAAAGAACTGGAAGTGTTCCCGTCCAGGTTATTGAATGGGTTCTGGGGCCCGTGCAGCCGCCAGGATAGCTGTCAAAGCTTAACAGGCTTGGTTGTTTTCAACCCTCACTTGATTCCTTTCCCTTTTCTTTTTGTGTAATAAAATGTGATGTGAATGTGCTGTCCTTAGGTTTACTCTGTCGTCCCATATAATTAGATTACTCCGTCACCCGTCTCATGTCAATCGCGGTGTGCTGGCCCTGTGAGATCAACAACAATATTGAGGATATTTCAGTGCACTAAAAGCAAAAATCAATGTCACTTGATTTTTAAGGGAGCCAAGATATGAGATTAATGAAAACGTTACATTTTCCTATAATCTCTACCTGGTCATTGGCAGTGTACGACCTTGGTTAGCGGGACAAATGGAGAGCTGTGACTCACATGCCAATGGAAGTCTGGGAGCAAAGCTCCATAACACAGTGCACCGTTATTGAATTGGATTTGTAGACTCACTGGTTAAACTAGCACATAAACTTACACAGAGAGGTTCAGTCAGTACCACCTTTTTTTAAGCTTTGATTGATGGATTGATGAAAACAATGAAGTATTTTTTTATATGCTATCTTACCTGAAGTATCAGAGGTCAGATTTGTATTCTACTGCTGTTGTCGCCCTGGCAGCCTATGGGGATGCTTACTGAGAATGTGTCATGCAGACAGATGATGAGAAAGATCCACACGCCCTTCATTGGAGGACTTAAAAATATGTGCATCACTTATCCCCACGGCGACAAAAAGATGGATTCCTTCGCTTAAAACTGACATTTTCCAGCACAAGCCACACAGAGATGGATACATTGAAGAAACGTCCGTGTGAAACAAAACACACATCATTCCCATCTGTACTGGCGCATAACGTGAGAGACTTATTTTGGAGGATTTCCAGTAAGAGGTACTATTGTCATTCACTTCCCTTGATGATAAACCGTGTTAATATTTTGATGATTTATTAATCATCCATTCCTGACATCTTGATATAACATTGGTTAATCATAAACATTGCATGAATTCTGTGATCTTTTCCCCTATCACTTAGATGTAACTTAATGTTCTGTCTGTGACTATATTTAGCCTGTGGGATGTTTGTTGAAGAAGTCACTAATGCTGCTTTGTTGCTGTAGTTTTCTAAAAGTCAAAGAGGAAATAACATATGTTAGTCTGGTGCCACAGAGATACTCAGTGGGAGAAATCTACTAAGCCACACACTCAGATCTTGTGTGCAATGGACTTCAGTCAATGCACCACAGTGACTGAGTCACTGCAAAGACCTCCGTTCTGCTCTTATTCTAACCATGTTTTGAACAGTGCTCAACTGATATCATTCTTCCTTTCTTTCCTCTATAGCTAAAAGCAAGCCCATTGGTATAGCATCTCTAGAGCTGAGTTCCCCTCTCTCCTTCCACACTACAGCTGAAGCTGGCATAAACTGGTTCCCTCAGCCCACACACTGACCAGTAGGATCCTGGTTCCATCAGCCCACACGTTGACCAGTAGGATCCTGGTTCCCTCAGCCCATACACTGACCAGTAGGATCCTGGTTCCCTCAGCCCACACACTGACCAGTGGGATCCATCACTTTGTCCAACAGCCAGGTGTGAGTCATCTAGCACAAGCCTCTAGCAACCACAGTATCTCACAGTAAGCACTGCAGAATTAACCTTTTATACTCCTGACCCATTCTGTTAACATTATAAGGGCACAGGCGAGAATTCATTAACCAGGTCAGAGACCAACTGGCACAGAGAGACAGGAAACACAGGGATAAATACACTGGGGATAATAAGCAACACCTGGAGGGGATGGAGACAAGTACAAGGACAGGTGGAAGTTGGCGATAAGTGCTGGATCCAGGATGTCTCTAGTGGGAACCCAGCACCTCTTCTCTGGGTCGTAAACCTCCCAGTCAACCAGGTACTGGAAACCCCTGTCCTGTGGTCGAACACCCAGGAGGCATTTCACTGTGTAAGCTTGATATCCATCGATGACACGGGGAGGAGAGGTGGGCCTGGAGACAGAAGACAAAGGGCTGTGAGACACGGGCTTAATCCTAGACACATGGAAAGTAGGGTGAATACGGAGGGTATGGAATAACAAAAGACAGACAGCAGTGGAACTAAGGAATCTAGTGATGGGAAAATGAATAATGAAACGGTGGGACAGTTTGCGGGACTCCAACCGACGGGGTAGGTCCGTGTGGAAAGCCATACCTTCTGCCCAATGTGGTAGCGGGGTCCGCTTGTTGACGATACGTGGAGTTGGTCTTGAGAAGTGCCACCCGAGCTCTTCTCCAGGTACGTCTACAGCTGCGGACAAACATCTGGGCTGAAAGTACATTGACTTCCTGCTCTTGTTCTGGGAAGAGCGGAGGCTGATACCCCATAGAGCACTCAAAAGGGGAGAGTCCTGTGGCTGAACAGGGAAGGGTGTTCCCGGGCATACCAGTTGTCAACTCCGGGTAGTGGGTTTGGTTGAGACCAGGCATCTTAGGGTGGTTTCCAGGTCCTGTTTAGCTCGCTCCGACTGGCCGTAGGATTGGGGATGGAATCCGGAGGTCAGGCTGGCCGACAACCCAATAAGGGTGCAGAACATCTTCCAGAACTGAGACAAGAACTGAGGATCCCGGTTGGAGACCATGTCCACCAGGAGTCCATGGATCCAGAAGATGTGCTTCACCATAAGCTGGGCGTTCTCTTTGGCAAAGGGTAGTTTGGGGAGAGGGATGAAAGGGGCAGCCTTGGAGAACCAATCAACTATCTTCAGAATGACAGTGTTGCCATCAGACGGAGGGAGCCCAGTGACAAAGTCCAGAGAGATATGGAACCAGGGACGATGATAGACAGGTAGTGGCTGAAGAAGGCCAGAAGGAGCTTGCCGAGGAGTCTACTTCTGAGCACACACAGTTCCCACAGAGACGTCAGGAACCATTGTGGGCCACCAGAAACGTTGTCAGAGGAAGACTAGGGTATGACGGGAACCTGGATGACAGGTCAGCCTGGAGGAATGAGCCCATTCCAGGACCCGGAACAGGACTGAGTTAGGGACAAACAACCGGTTAGCCAGGCTCCCTTCAGGTTCAGGCTGGGAACGTTGTAACTTGCGGACCAAGGTTTCAATACCCTAACCCACTGAAGCCGCAAGGCATGAGATAGGGAGAATGGTTTTGGAGACCGAGGGTGAGGCAGAGAAAATGTATAGACGGGAGAGGGCATCAGACATTTTTGTACCCTAGGTGGTAGGAAATTATGAAGTTGAATTTTGTGAACAATAAAGCCCACCGGGCCTGCCTGGACTTAAGGCGCTTGGCTATATGGAGATATTCAACATTTTTATGGTCGGTCCAAACCAAGAGTGGCTGCTCTGCTCCTTCCAGCCAGTGCCTCCACTCTTCCAGCACCACATTGACAGCCAGTAGTTCTCGGTTGCCAATGTCGTAGTTCCTCTCTGCAGGATTGAGACGATGGGACAGGAAAGAACAGGGATGTAGTTTTTGGTCCTGGGCAGATCGCTGGAACAGTATGGACCCCACTCCAACATCAGAAGCATCAACCTACCACAAATTGACAGGAAGGATCCCGATGAATGAGGATGGGGGCTGTGGAGAACTGATGATTCAGGTCCACGAAGGCTCTGCCGACAGTTGGAGACCATGTGAACGGTACTTTGGGCGAGGTGAGTGCTGAGAGGGGGTCCACCAGGGTGCTGTAGCCCCGAATTAAATGATAGTAGAAATGAGCGAACCCCAGGAAACATTGTAACTGCACCCTGGACGTAGGTTGAGGTCAATTATACCACTGCTTTCACTTTTTCAGCATCCATTTGGACATTTCCATCAGCGATGACATATCCCAGAAAGGAGATTGTAGAGCGGTGGAACTCACACTTCTCATCTTTCACTGAGGCGCTGTAGGACTGAAGGCGCTGAAGGACTTTCCTGACATGAAGAATGTGTTCTTGGGCAGACCAGAAAAAAAACCAGGATGTCTTCAAGGTAGACAAACAAAAAACGGTTTAGCATGTCCCAGAGCACATCATTTACCAGAGCCTGGAAGACAGTAGGTGAGTCCAAACGGCATGACCTGGTACTCATAATGTCTGCTGGCTGTGTTAAATGCTGTCTTCCACTCATCTCCTTCACGTATCCGAACCAGGTTGTAGGCATTCTAAAGGTCCATCTTGGAACAAATGGTTGCCCCCTAGAGAGGTTCAAAAGCTGAGAAGAAGAGTGGTAGGGGGTAACGATTCTTGATCATTAAATCACACACTAAAGAAAAGGTTTTCTTATTAACAGGGCAAGTGGCTATATAATGTCCCGCCCCTCCACAGTACAGACATCAGTTAGAATTCTACCTACTTGAGCGTTCCCCAACCGATAACCTAGCTCTTCCCAGTTGCATGGGCTCAGAAGCATCCAACTCACCCATAAGTCCATGGGAAATCAGGGGGTTTTCCTGAGACCCAACTTCCTCTCAATTCTAATCACCAGGGCGATGAGGGAATTGAGGTCCCGTGGTATTTCCCGAGCTGCGTCCTCGTCCTTTATCCCCACAGATAGTCTATGGAGGAAGGTGTCAAACAGAGCCTCCGGATTCCAGGAATTCTTGGCAGGAAATGTGCAAAAATCTACTGCATAGTCTGCCACACAACAGTAGTTCTGATGTACCTGCAGTAGTTGGAGCCGCCTCGCTCCTGGGCACCGGAGAATCAAAAACCTTCCTCCCTTCTACCATGAATTCCTCCAGGTTAAGGCACACAGCAGATTGCTGCTCCCACACAGCCATTGCCCAGGAGAGCGCCCTTCCGGGCATTGGCGTGATTAAATACGCTATCTTCGATCGGTCCGATGGGAAAGAAGAGGGCTGGAGTTCGAAAATTAGGGATCAATGGGAAAGGAACTCCCGGGCAGGTACCAGGATCACCTGCATAATGCTCCAAAGGAGGTAAGTGGGATTCTCGGGGAGTTGGGGTATGTTGAACAAATCCACTTGTAGTAGAAAGGTTACTGGGTGGTTGGGAGGTCTCAAATGTGGCGTGCTGCCTATGAGCTAGTTCACGGATTTGCTCCATTATAGCCTTGAACCCTTGGTCGTGGCATTCTGTCAGGGAACGAAGCCCTTCCAATAGGTCCCGAAGTTACTCCTCGTGTCTCTCAATGGTGGCTCCCTGCAGGTAAACAATGTGATGGAGCTGGTACAAGTCTGCTGGGTCTGTCGTGGCCAGTTCATACTATAAGGGCACAAGGCGAGACCCAAATGCAGACACAGGAGACAGATGGTTGAGCTCTGATATTTATTATAACAAAAGGGTTAGGCAAAAGGCAGGTCAGGGACAGGCGAGAGTTCATAAACCAGGTCAGAGTCCAAACAGTACCAGGTGATAGGGAGGCTCACGGTCCGGACAGGTAGGGGTTCAGTGATCAGATCCGAATCCAAACAGTACAAGGGGATAGGCACGCTCGAGGTCAGAACAGGCAGGTGGGTTTGGCGGCAGGTGGGTTCGGCGTCAGGACAGGCAAGTGTCAAAACCAGGAGGGCTAGCAAAAAAGGAGTTAGGAAAACTGGTTGACATAGCAAAACAAGACAAACTGGCACAGAAAGACAGGAAAGACAGGGATAAATACACTGGGGATAATAAGCGACACCTGAAGGGGGTGGAGATAAGCACAACGAGAGGTGAAACAGATCAGGTAATGAAAAAACATAATACATTTCTGCTGCATATGCATGGCAGCGGGAAGATGTTTTAGGGTTGGGGTGCTGATCATTTGGATTCTTCAGGGGGTGCTGCAGCACCCTCAGCAGCCCTACTTCTTGCAGCTATGTGTATGTGAGCAGCAATGTAGGTTGACAAAAGAGCAAAATGTTGTCAACAACATTTGGGACACTGGCTAGGTTGCATTACAGTATTTATTATTGTATTGGAAAATATATATCGAGTGGAGCAAGAGTCCGCATCCCGACAGTTCACAAAGAAAGTTATAGATCTGTCCATTCTATGGGGTCTATTTTCTCTCATTTTCTCTCTTTGTGTGTAATTTTAGTGTCGGTTATGCACACTAGCTTCGAACAGCTGGAAATACGATACCGTACTTTATGGTTATTGAAAATCAATTTCTCAGTGGTTTTGATGGTACAATGACTCTCTACACTATGTTTTGTTACATAAACTGAAATGAGAATTTTTACAACCAGCTGATTGCGGACCGATTTCTATATGGGCCTTCACATTTCTGTTGGAGACACAACACAACTGAGCAATAATATGTATATAATCCCTGGTTTGTCCATTATATAAGGGAAATACATTGCATTCAGAAAGTATTCAGACCCCTTCTCTTTTTCCACATTTTGCTACGTTACAGCCTTTTTCTAAAATGGATTCAATAAAAAATGTTCCCCATCAATCTCAACACAATACCCCAGTGACAAAATGAAAACGTTGAATTATTTTACTTTAGCAAATAAAAAAAATAAAAAAACAGAAATACCTAATTTACAAAAGTATTCAGACTTACATACATGTTCAAACCCTTTGCTATGAGACTCGAAATAGAGCTCAGTTGCATCCTGTTTCCATTGATCATCCTTGAGATGTTTCTACAACTTAATTGGAGTCCACCTGTGGTAAATTCAATTGAATGGGCATGATTTGGCAAGGCGTATACCTGTCTATATAAGGTCCCACAGTTGACAGTGCATGTCAGAGCAAAAACCAAACCATGAGGTCGTTGAGCTCTGATACAGGATTGTGTCGAGGCACCGATCTGGGGAAGGGTACCAAAAAATGTCTGAAGCATTGAAGGTCCCCAAGAACACAGTGGCATCTATCATTCTTAAATGGAAGACATTTGGAACCACCAAGACTCATTCTAGAGGTGGCCCCCAGCAAAACTAAGAAATTGGGGGAGAAGAGGCTTGGTTAGGGAGGTGACCAAGAACCTAATGGTCACTTTGACAGAGCTCCAGAGTTCCTCTGTGGAGAAGGGAGAACCATCCAGAAGGACAACCATCTCAGACATCCACACTCCACCAATCAGGCCTTTTTGGTAGAGTGGCCAGACGGAAGCCACACCTTAGTAAAAGGCACATGACAGCCCGCTTGGAGTTTGCCAAAAGGCACCTAAAGACTCTCAGACCATGAGCAATTATATTTTCTGGTCTGATGAAACCAAGACTGAACATTTTGGCCTGAATACCAAGCATCACGTCTGGAGGAAACCTGGCACCTTCCCTACAGTGAAGCATGGTGGTGGCAGCATCATGCTGTGGGGATGTTTTCAGTGGCAGGGCCTGGGAGACTTGTTAGGATTGAGGGAAAGATGAATGGAGCAAAGTACAAGGAGATCCTTGATGAAAACCTGTTCCAGAGTACTCAGGCTGGGGTGAACCTCAGGCTGGGGTGAAGGTTCACCTTCCAACCGTACAAGTCTCTGAATAAACTTGAGAGGCCCAGCCAGAGCCCGGACTTGAACCCGATCGAATATATCTGGAGAGACCTGAAAATAGTGTGCAGCGACGCTCCGCATCCAACCTGACAGAGCTTGAGAGGATCTGCAGAGAAGAATGGGAGAAACTCCCCAAAAACAGGTGTGCCAAGCTTGTAGAGTCATACCCAAGAAGACTCGAGGCTGTAATTACTGCCAAAGGTGCTTCAACAAAGTACTGAGTAAAGGGTCTGAATACTTATGTAAATGTGATATTTCAGTTTTTTTATTTAACATTTCTAAAAACCTGTTTTTGCTTTGTCATTATGGGGTATTGTGTGTAGATTAATGAGGGAAAAAATGATTTAATCCATTTCAGAATAAGACTCTAATGTAACAAAATGTTTCATATTGGTTTAGTTTTTGTTTCCCTCAATACTTGAAGTGAAAAGCAAATGAACTATAGCCCCATGCAATCAGAAACCAAACAAGTGTATTAGTCACAAATCGATGAGAAATTACATGCTACACATTTAATGACACTGTATATTATCTTTGTGACTTTCCCCCATGTGGAGTTGCCTTGCTGCTGTTATTAGTGTGTGCATCATGATGACTGTATGGTGTTTTTTATCAATACAATTACCATTACAAAATGTTTTATCTGTCTTCTCTCCAGTGGAGACTGCTGAGTGGAGGACGGCTCATAACAATGGCTGGAAAGAAGCTAATGGAATGACATCAAACACATGGGACCCATGTTTTTGATGCATTTGATACCATTCCACTTATTCCGCTCCAGCCATGACCACTAGCCTGTCCTTCCCAATTACAGTGCCACCAACCGTCTGTGCTGCTCTCCCACGTTTATATTAAAAGTGCAATTTCAGTTCATTTCAGTGAAATTCCATTAATCACATTAGTAAACGCTGGACAGGCAGTTTGGTTGCAAAAGGAGAACATGCATTATCAGGAGAAGACCCTCTTCTCTGGTCAATGTGATAATCACCACAAACAAAACAAAAACACAACAACAACTGGGTCAGGGGTCAGGGTGACCATTCAGATGTAAAGCTTTAGGTGTCATGCTTTGAGGTCACTGGACTTTATATTCAGAGCATAAATTGGGAACCTGCCCCCTCTGTCCTACGGTGGTGAAGTTCAGCACTGAATGCAACCTCCTGGTAGCACTATTGTTCTCACCTCTGAAACCTCTGTGTGGATTGCACAAATGGAAGCGGAAATGCTGCAGGCGCCGAAGGTCTACAAAACAGCATGCCCTGTTTGAGATATCAGTGGCTCACTGTTTAAACATATTGTTAGCGCAGCAGGTGACAGCGTAATTGCTCCATCAAAATCGCCTACGGGTGGATAGGTAACATATACAGCGACAGGGTTCAGCAATGCTTCCTTAACATTATACACGTAGCAAGGTGTGTGTGCGTGTGTGTTGTGTATTTGTACATTGTTTCTGTGTGTGTGTGTGTGTGTGTGTGTGTGTGTGTGTGTGTGTGTGTGTGTGTGTGTGTGTGTGTGTGTGTGTGTGTGTGTGTGAGTGAGAGAGATGCTTTCTGTCATTGTTAGGATTTCATCCTCAGGCGACAATTATTTTATTTATTATTCCTCTGTGTAGACAATGTACAGCATTTAGGCACCATAACATGGTAAAGAGTATGTCTTATCCTGTTTTATTGATGCTATGGCTTTAAAGAAAACATCCACTCCAAAAATGATGTTTTTATTTTCGTTTTACTAGGCAGGGTAGCCTAGTGGTTAGAGTGTTGGGCTAGTAATTGGAAGGTTGCAAGTTCAAATCCCCGAGCTGACAAGGTACCATTCTGCCCCTGAACAGGCAGTTAACCCACTGTTCCTAGGCCGTCATTGAAAATAAGAATTTGTTCTTAACTGACTTGCCTAGTTAAATAAAGGTAAAATTTTAAAAAATCCACTGTTAATACAGTCCCAAACTGTTTTGTATGTCAGCAGTGAAGTTTAAGGTATAGGATTTTCAAGAAGCAAAGTGTCTCTTGCCACGTCATCATATAATGCAAAACGCATCATAATTAATTGACAGATCAGCCTCACAATATACCATTTCCCATTAACAAAAGGTGTTGAGTACGCTACTTCCCTACCTTTAAGAAATGTTATTCTAAAGGAGATACACACTTAAAAATAGGGAAGTAACAATTAAATAGTTAACATTTGCTCGAGGCAACATTATGCCCAACATGCCCTGGCTTAAGAATGCTGAAGAGAACCATCTGAAACCATGGCAACATATGCCTGCAGGATACTGGTGGATAGCCATTTGGGACCCTATGTGCTGTCACATCTCCAATGGGAGTCAAGGGCTACCGTGGTGGGTTGGGTTGGTATTGTATGGTAATGTGTGTGTCTGTGACTCCCCTGTGTGCTGTTGTTGTGTTGCTGTTGTAAACCTCCCATCTGCCATCCCCCATCTAGGGTGTTTGTATGCTATCCTTTTTTTTCACCAGTGTTCCAGAATGATTTGAATGAAAAATGGAGAGAGAAGTTTAAACCAATAAAGTGTGTTCTACAATGGTTGAGACATCCAGGAATTATGCTGATTTAGTGATACAATCAATAATTTGCTATGATATAAATATATATACCAACATTAGAGAATCATGACAAAAAATTGTGATGAATGGATACAATACCTTTTCATTTTTTTTCCAGTATCCTTCAATGAACTTAATTGGGGCCATTTTGCAAAAACATAACATTTTCTAACTCAAATGTGGATAGTCTCTAAAAGCACAAGCAATTCCAATGCACTTAATAACATTACAGGCTATGGAGTCAAATGAATTAGTCACAACACTGAGCACTCAGCAAAACAAAACCAAGAAATGTGATTATCATAAATTTGCAGTGACTGAAAGTATAACAACATGGATGCTCGCATGGTTAGGGTATAGAGAGAGGCCTGTAGAACTGAAATAAAGAAAAAAGCTTGTGTGTACAGTAGCTATATCCCCACCTTAGAATCTGACCTGCTCCTATAGTATGCTACATAGACCAAATCAAATGTATTTATATAGTCCTTCGTACATCAGCTGATATCTCAAAGTGCTGTACAGAAACCCAGCCTAAAACCCCAAACAGCAAACAATGCAGGTGTAGAAGCATGGTGACTAGGAAAAACTCCCTAGAAAGGCCAAAACCTAGGAAGAAACCTAGAGAGGAACCAGGCTATGTGGGGTGGCCAGTCCTCTTCTGGCTGTGCCAGGTGGAGATTTTAACAGAACACGGCCAAGATGTTCAAATGTTCATAAATGACCAGCATGGTCCAATAATAATAAGGCAGAACAGTTGAAACTGGAGCAGCAGCACGTCCAGGTGGACTGGGGACAGCAAGGAGTCATCATGTCAGGTAGTCCTGAGGCATGGTCCTAGGGCTCAGGTCCTCCGAGAGAGAGAAAGAAAGAGAGAATTAGAGAGAGCACACTTAAATTCACACAGGACACCGAATAGGACAGGAGAAGTACTCCAGATATAACAAACTGACCCTAGCCCCCCGACACATAAACTACTGCAGCATAAATACTGGAGGCTGAGACAGGAGGGGTCAGGAGACACTGTGGCCCCATCCGAGGACACCCCCGGACAGGGCCAAACAGGAAGGATATAACCCCAACCACTTTGCCAAAGCACAGCCCCCACACCACTAGAGGGATATCTTCAACCACCAACTTACCATCCTGAGACAAGGCTGAGTATAGCCTACAAAGATCTCCGCCACGGCACAACCCAAGGGGGGGGGGGGGGGGGGGGGCAACCTGTTATGCACACATTGAGTCGCTGTGTCGCTGTGCAAGGATATTGGGATTATAATAATTTACAAAAACATTATTCACTGCAAAGAGATTATTCTACAACTGTGTGGGATTGGACAGCAAATCAACTAGATCCCCCTTTGTCACACATACTAGATGTACACATGTTTTTGATTTAGTTTGAACTATCTCCCCTGAGTTGTCAAAGATGAGATATTCCAGCTCTGGGTTCCTGGGAGGAGGTAAGGTTGTGTGATGAATGATGTAATGTTGAAGAGTTTAATCTTCAAATACATGTTCCCCAACTCTGCATAGAGTGCAATACAGTTTGAAAAACGTTCCTATTCCGTGTGTACAGGGTTTCTTGTTGAAAAACCTTTCAGGTTAATAGTTGACACAACATAGAGGTTAATAAAAAACACAGAGCAGCTGACAAAATCAATTTGGAAATCATAAATGAGATCATACTGTGGTAACATGAATACACCTTGCATGCTCTTTATGCTGCTATCGGTTCACTGGCTTCAGTGATGTCAAGCAACACATGGTTTCAGACATACAGGTATAACCAGTTCAATTATCATCATCATATCACATTTTAACCATTACAGATGTAGGATCTTAATTTGATCACACTGTTGCAGGAGAACTTTTGGTCGCAATGATTCCAGAAACATGCAGATCCCACTTTCTAACGTCGTATTAAGGCTGTATGCATATCAGGTATGAAAGTAAGACCCAGATGCAGACACGTCAAATTAACAACGGTTTAATAATCCAACAGGGGCAGACAAAAGACAGGTTAAGGCAGGCAGGGATCAGTAAACCAGAGGTGGGGCAACTGTACCGGATGGCAGGCAGGCTCAGGGTCAGGGTAGGCAGAGGTCAATAATCCAGAGGTGGGGCAAAGGTACAGGTCGGCAGGCTCAGGGTCAGGGCAGGCAGGTGGGCTCAGAGTCAGGACAGGCAAGGGTCAAAACCAGGAGGGCGAGAAAATAGAGACTGGGAAAGCAGGAGTTGAGAAAAAAAACTATTGTTGACTTGACACATCAAGACAAACTGACCACAGACAAACATAGAACACATGTGGAAGATGGGCGACACCCGGCGGGGGGTGGAGACAATCTCAAAGACAGGTGAAACAGATCAGGGTGTGACAGTACCCCCCCTCTAGGAGCGCCACCTGGCGTCCTACCTGGGCGCATACCTAGTTGACTGGGATGCCTGTGGTGGAAGTCTCGATGAGGGCTGGGTCCAGGATCTCTCTAGCTGGGACCCAGCACCTCTCCTCTGCGCCATAACCCTCCCAGTCAACCAGGTACTGGAAACACCTGCCCCGTGGTCAAACACTCAGGAGGTGTCTCACCATGATGGCCATCAATGACATGGGGAGGAGGGGTGGACCTGGAAACAGAAGACAAAGGGCTGTGAAACACAGGCTTAATCCTAGACACATGCATGGAAAGTAGGGTGAAAACAGGGTATGATTCCTACAATACAGACAGCTCCTTGTGTTAACCTTTCAAAGATATTGGTTCCCATTTGGGACTCTACCCTCCCACGTTCAGCTGGAACGGTGGCGCATGGAACGCAAAAATATTCTTAGAAATATTTAACCTCCACACATTAACAAGTCCAATAGCTCAAATGAAAGATAAACACCTTGTTCATCTAGCCAGCAAGTCAGATTTCTAAAATGTTTTACGGCGAAAACATAGCACATATATATGTCAAACCACCACCAGACACAGCTCATTTGAATAGCCAAAACATGCAATCAACAAACGCAGGATTAAAAATAAATAATTCACTAACCTTTTGAAAATCTTCATCAGATGACAGTAATAGGACATGTTACACAGTACATTTTTAAAAAAAATAATATGCCATTTATATCCATAAATGTCCATTTACATTGAGTTCATGTTCAGAAATTACTCAAAAATGTCCGCAGGAAATCTAGGTAGCGCGGCAAGATAACGTAAATAGACATCATAAACTTTGACTAAATATACATGTTCTACATATAGTTAGAAAGATACACTGCTTCTTTATGCAATCGCTTTGTTACAATTATTTTTAACGTTACAGAAATCGCACACTATTCAATATTCTGAGACGGCGCTCAGATATAAGCTACATTTCTCCGTAATGTTGGAGTCAACAGAAACACAGATTTCAGCATAAATATTCCCTTACCTTCGATGGTCTTCGTTCAGAATGTTCTGGAAAGGTTCATACGTACCCAATACATTGTTTGGTTTCAAGTCTTGCGTCTTTGTATTAGCTACTGCTAATAACATCAGCTGAAATGCACCCAAAATGTCCTCTGGTCCGGAAAAGTTGCTTGTACTTCATCTGGGTGCTGGAACAAAGGAATGGCTGGGACCAATTCGCGCCCCAACGCACAACATATTTTCCCATGGCACACACTAATTTCACTCCCATAGGGCCAATTCTCGCGGGATTTGAACGATTAAAAGCTCTACTGAATGAGGACATCTAGTGGAAGACATAGAAAGTCTCCCCAGAATCATAACTGGTTGGGAAGGGTGGGGGCGATGACGTCAAAGTTGCTCCAACTTTCATGACCACAAAAACTAGTTTGGAAGAATGCCTGCCCTGTGAGTTCTGCTATACTTACAGACATAATTCCAACGGTTTTAGAAGCTTTAGAGTGTTTTCTATCCAATAATAATTATTATATGCATATATTAGCAATTTTTGACAGATTTTTTTTTCAGTTT
The DNA here is from genome assembly GCF_013265735.2 of Oncorhynchus mykiss. NCBI lineage: Eukaryota > Metazoa > Chordata > Actinopteri > Salmoniformes > Salmonidae > Oncorhynchus > Oncorhynchus mykiss. The sequence continues at coordinate 15,545,555 of NC_048570.1, forward strand.
ACTAGGGGTACCCAATTCCTCCAAAGGGGGCATAAGTCAGCCATATCCTTAACAGGTCTAGTTGCATCGGCTCAGTAAACAGAGCCTCGGCCATCTTCAGTGACTCTCGAGGATGGTCGGGAAACCTCGGGTACTCTCAGCAATAAAACCGTCGAGGACTTCCGGGATGACTCAGAGGCGAGGTGGAATCCCTGTACATGCAAGCGAAATCAAATTTCTTGTCCAGCCGTCGTTCCCGCATTCACCCATCGATGCGGATGGTGAAAGCGATGAGGGAGTCAAGATCCGTGGGTAACTCCCGAGCAGCAAGTTTGTCCTTCATCACCTCTGAGACGCCGTGCAGGAACATGTCAAACAGTGCTTCCTGGTTCCACGCACTCTGCGCTGCCAACGTGCAGAAATCATCCGCATAGTCGGCCACTCTGTGGAAATCCTGCCGGAGCTGGATTAGCTTCCAGGCAGCTTCTCTCCCGGAGAACGGGTCATCAAAAACCTTCCTCACCTCTCCCACAAACCCTTCCAGACTCACCCACATGGCCGCCAGTGTTCCCATACGGCGGTAGCCCAGGTGATAGCCCTCTCAGACATCAGCGTGATGAGGTAGGCTATATTGGAGCGATCTGAGGGGAAGGAGGAGGGCTGAAGCTCAAAATGAGAGCACACTGAGCTAAATACGCCCGACAGGTGCTCGGCTCTCCATGAAAGTGTTTCGGAGGAGGTAACCGGGGCTCCCAGGAAGGTGGAGTGTCCGGTGGGGCAGTGCTGCTAACCGTCGAGATACTGAGGGGCGGTCTGTGCCATCTCCTCTGAAGGAGCCTCCATTGGTAGGCACGAGGAATTGCTTCTTGGTCTTATGGATGGGTCCAAACATTGGCAGAGCGCCATGAGCGGGCGCTGGACATGCTGCTGGAGCAATTCCGTGGGTGATAACCCCACAGCTGGCCAGGGTCTGCTGAGTCATGACCAGTTCATACTATCAGGTATGAAGGTAAGACTGGTAAAAGCAGGAGATGAGAACAAAAACGCTTGTTAACTTGACAAACTGGCAACAGACAAACAGAGAACATAGACATAAATACCCAGGGGATAATGGGGAAGATGGGCTACACCTGGAAGGAGGTGGAGACAATCACAAAGAGAGGAGAAACAGATCAGGGAGTGACAATGCATGTGTTTAAAGGCTGCATGCATGTTTATAAAGTCTGAATGCATGCTAATAACAGGTCTATGTGCATGCTATAAGTACTAACTAAGCTAACATGTATTAGATCTCTTTCATTTCAGTGGATTATATTATTACATTACCTTTTTTAAATAAAAAAATACAATAAAATACCAGATCCACTTTCCCCTGTACTGCTCATCAATCTGAAAGCAAGGGATAAAAAGCATTTGTTTCTGTGTTGCTACCTCCCAGTGATCGGCACTGCACTGATTAGATGGGAACATGTCTTGTGTGTCCCTTGCGTGGGCGATAACGGAGATTGAAGGGGTTAGGTAGCCATTCGGGGGGCTGATCTATAGCACCGAGTCCCAGGGGATGAAGCCATCCCGGCTCCACTTGGCCGCCCAGGGCGGACGGACACAGTAATTGAGAGGAGATGTATTTATAAAGTGCCCTGCTCAGCAGCAACCACTGATTCCAGTAAATCTGAGGGGAGCTAAAAGGACGCATCGAAGAGCTGCCCCTATAGCCTCCAGCAGGTAATTGGGGTGTCACTTTCTCCCACAATGCATTTCCTAGCTACCCCTGATTGCTTCTGGGAAATACTAACATTCTCGACAGAGCTCTGGTATAGAGAATAAATAGTTTTAAATACAAACCTGACTATATATTTATTTTCACCCTACTGCACAATGTATTCAGGTGATAGAAATTATGTGATTTACTGTCACAGGACTTAGTAGGCGAACAGAACAAAAAGATACACATCTTTAAATTAAATGCATATGCTTCCTTGAGCATTGTTTCCCCCTTACAGAAAAAACACATGCTTTCACATGTGGAAAATCACATGATTTCACATGAAATTTCACTTGAAAACATCTTTTTGAAATACTTCACGTTTTCACGTGTAGTTTTATGTTCAAATAAGATGATGTGATCACAAATGTATGTGAAATTAATGAGTTTTTTCCCCGCAAGGGCCTCTAGGGGTTAACATACTGGCTAACAGCCATCAGATATACAGTACCAGTTACAAGTTTGGACACACCTTCTCATTCTAGGGTTTTTCTATATGTTTACTCTTTTCTACATTGTAGAATAATAATGAATAAATCAAAACCATGAAAAAACACATATGGAATCATGCAGTAACCAAACAAGTGTTAAACAAATAAAAATGTATGTTATATTTGAGATTCTTTAAGTAGCCACCATCAAATCAAATCAAATGTATTTATATAGCCCTTCGTACATCAAATCAAATCAAATCAAATTTATTTATATAGCCCTTCGTACATCAGCTGATATCTCAAAGTGCTGTACAGAAACCCAGCCTAAAACCCCAAACAGCAAGCAATGCAGGTGTAGAAGCACGGTGGCTAGGAAAAACTCCCTAGAAAGGCCAAAACCTAGGAAGAAACCTAGAGAGGAACCAGGCTATGTGGGGTGGCCAGTCCTCTTCTGGCTGTGCCGGGTGAAGATTATAACAGAACATGGCCAAGATGTTCAAATGTTCATAAATGACCAGCATGGTCGAATAATAATAAGGCAGAACAGTTTAAACTGGAGCTGCAGCATGTCCAGGTGGACTGGGGACAGCAAGGAGTCATCATGTCAGGTAGTCCTGGGGCATGGTCCTAGGGCTCAGGTCCTCCGAGAGAGAGAAAGAGAGAAGGAGAGAATTAGAGTTCGCACACTTAGATTTACACAGGACACCGGATAGGACAGGAGAAGTACTCCAGATATAACAAACTGACCCTAGTCCCCTGACACATAATCTACTGCAGCATAAATACTGGAGGCTGAGACAGGAGGGGTCAGGAGACACTGTGGCCCCATCCGAGGACACCCACGAACAGGGCCAAACAGGAAGGATATAACCCCACCCACTTTGCCAAAGCACAGCCCCACACCACTGGAGGGATATCTTCAACCACCAACTTACCATCCTGAAACAAGGCCGAGTATAGCCCACAAAGATCTTCGCCACGGCACAACCCAAGGGGGGGGCGCCAACCCAGACAGGAAGATCACATCAGTGACTCAACCCACTTAAGTGACGCACACCTCGTAGGGACGGTATGAAAGAGCCCTAGTAAGCCAGTGACTTAGTCCCTGTAATAGGGTTAGAGGCAGAGAATCCCAGTGGAAAGAGGGGAACCGGCCAGGCAGAGACAGCAAGGGCGGTTCGTTGCTCCAGAGCCTTTCCGTTCACCTTCACACTCATGGGCCAGACAACACTCAATCATATGACCCACTGAAGAGATGAGTCTTCAGTAAAGACTTAAAGGTTGAGACCGAGTTTGCATCTCTCACATGGGTAGGCAGACCATTCCTAAAAATGGAGCTCTGTAGGAGAAATCCCTGCCTCCTGCTGTTTGCTTAGAAATTCTAGGGACAATTATGAGGCCTGCGTCTTGTGACCGTAGCGTACGTGTAGGTATGTACGGCAGGACCAAATCAGAGAGATAGGTAGGAGCAAGCCCATGTAATGCTTTGTAGGTTAGCAGTAAAACCTTGAAATCAGCCCTTGCCTTGACAGGAAGCCAGTGTAGGGAGGCTAGCACTGGAGTAATATGATCAAATTTTTTGGTTCTAGTCAGGATTCTAGCGGCCGTATTTAGCACTAACTGAAGTTTATTTAGTGCTTTATCCAGATTGCCGGACAGTAGAGCATTGCAGTAGTCTAACCTAGAAGTGACATCCTTTTTGGACAGAAAGTTTCTGATTTTTGCAATGTTACGTAGATGGAAAAAAGCTGTCCTTGAAACAGTCTTGATATGTTCTTCAAAAGAGAGATCGGGGTCCAGAGTAACGCTGAGGTCCTTGACAGTTTTATTTGAGACGACTGTACAACCATTAAGATTAATTGTCAGATTCAACAGAAGATCTCTTTGTTTCTTGGGACCTAGAACAAGCATCTCTGTTGTGTCCGAGTTTAAAAGTAGAAAGTTTGCAGCCATCCACTTCCTTATGTCTGAAACACATGCTTCTAGCGAGGGCAATTTTGTGGCTTCACCATGTTTCATTGAAATGTACAGCTGTGTTTCATCCACATAGCAGTGAAAGTTAACATTATGTTTTCGAATGACATCCCCAAGAGGTAAAATATATAGTGAAAACAATAGTGGTCCTAAAATGGAACCTTGAGGAACTCCGAAATGTACAGTTGATTTGTCAGAGGACAAACCATTCACAGAGACAAACTGATATCTTTCCGACAGATAAGATCTAAACCAGGCCAGAACTTGTCCGTGTAGACCAATTTGGGTTTCCAATCTCTCCAAAAGAACGTGGTGATCGATGGTACCAAAAGCAGCACTAATATCTAGGAGCACGAGGACAGATGCCGAGCCTTGGTCTGATGCCATTAAAAGGTAATTTACCACCTTCACAAGTACAGTCTCAGTGCTATGATGGGGTCTAAAACCAGACTGAAGCATTTCGTATACATTGTTTGTCTTCAGGACGGCAGTGAGTTGCTGCGCAACAGCCTTTTCAAAAATGTTTGAGAGGAATGGAAGATTCGATATAGGCCGATAGTTTTTGATATTTTCTGGGTCAAGGTTTGGCTTTTTCAAGAGAGGCTTTATTACTGCCACTTTTATTGAGTTTGGTACACATCCGGTGGATAGAGAGCCGTTTATTATGTTCAAGATAGGAGGGCCAAGCACAGGAAGCAGCTCTTTCAGTAGTTTAGTTGGAATAGGGTCCAGTATGCAGCTTGAAGGTTTAGAGGCCATGATTATTTTCATCATTGTGTCAAGAGATATAGTACTAAAACACTTGAGCGTCTCTCTTGATCCTAGGTCCTGGCAGAGTTGCCTTGCCTTGATGACAGCTTTGCACACTCTTGGCATTCTCTCAACCAGCTGTATGAGCTAGTCACTTGGAATGCATTTCAATTAACAGGTGTGCCTTGATAAAATTTCATTTGTGGAATTTCTTTCCGTCTTAATGCGTTTGAGCCAACCAGTTGTGTTGTGACAAGGTAGGGGGTATACAGAAGATAGCCCTATATGGTAAAATTCCAAGTCCATATTATTAAACATTTCAAGAACTTTGAAAGTTCCTTCAAGCGTAGTCGCAAAAAACATCAAGCGCTATGATGAAACTGGCTCTCATGAGGACCGCCACAGGAAAGGAAGACCAGGAGATAGCTGTGCTGCAGGGGATACGTTAATTAGAGTTACCAGTCTCAGAAATTGTAGCCCAAATAAATGCTTCACAGAGTTCAAGTAACAGACACATCTCAACATCAACTGTTCAGAGGAGACTGTGTGAATCGGGCCTTCATGGTAGAATTACTGAAAAGAAACCAATACTAAAGGACACCAATAAGAATAAGAGGCTTCTTGGTCCAGTGAACACGAGCAATGGTAGAAATTACACAGGTGGAAATTACACAGGTGGAAATCTGTCCTTTTTAGATTTTTGGTTCCAACCGCCTTGTCTTTGTAAGACGCTGAGTAGGTGAACGGATGATCTCCGCATGTGTGGTTCCCACTGTGAAGCATGGAGGAGGAGGTGTGATGGTATGGGGGTGCTTTGCTGGTGACACTCTTAGTGGTTTATTTAGATTTCCAGGCACACTTAAACAGCATGGCAACAACAGCATTGTTCAGCAATACCCCATCCCATCAGCTTTGGGCTTATTGGAAAAATATGTTTTTTTTTTCAACAGGACCCAGCACACCTCCAGGCTGTGTAAGGGCTACTTCACCAAGAAGAAGAGTGATGGAAAACGGAATACTTAGTCAGTTGTACAACTGAATGCCTTCAACTGAAATGTGCCTTCCACATTTAACCCAACCTCTGAATCAGAGAGATGCAGGGAGCGTCTTCGGCGCCCGGGGAACAGTGGGTTAACTGCCTTGCTCAGGGGCATGACAGATTTTCATCTAGTCAGCTCTGGGATTCGATACAGTAACCTTTCAGTTACTGGCCCAACGCTCTAACACCTAGGCTACCTGCGATGAAGTGCTGCAGCACCTGTCCTCCACAATCACCCGACCTCAAACTAATTGAGATGGTTTGGGATGAGTTGGACCACAGAGTGAAGGAAAAGCAGCCAATAAGTGCCCAGCATATGTGGGAACTCCTTCAAGACTGTTAGAAAAGCATTCCAGGTTAAGCTGGTTGAGAGAATGCCAAGAGTGTGCAAAGATGTCATCAAGGCAAAGGAAGGCTACTTTGAAGAATCTCAAATATAAAATAAATTTTGATTTTGTTGGTTACTGCATGATTCCAAATGCTTTATTTCATAGTTTTGATGTCTTCACTATTATTCTAGAATGTTGAAAATATTTAAAATAAAGGAAACCCCTTGAATGAGTAGATGTGTCCAAACTTTTGACTGGGACTGTACATATGTATGCTTAACTAACTAAATATTAGTAATTCATCATGTATCCCTGCAGCCCTACTGCATGTTCTTACTGTCAGCTGGGCCTGTTGTTCGACTTAAACAGTAGCCACAAATCAGTGTAGGGGTATTGATTGGAGCTTATGACAAAATCCATATGAAATACTTTGAGGTATTAAAATGTGAACAGGAGCGGGAGGAGTGAAATGATTCACTGTGGGCAGGAAAAGTAAAAGCCACAATTAGATATTGGTTGTGGTATACACTACCTGTCTGGACTGTTTAAGTGTACACAAGCCTGGTGAATTCTCAATGTCAAGACACTGTAGCAACATTTATTTCTGTTCATGAGAGATGAGGATAACTCCCTGACAGTTTGTCATTAAAGATTGGGTGAGCACGGCTGACGAATCACACACAGAATGAAAATAGAGGTACGGCAAAACAGTATTCCTTCTAATTGCTCAGACGAGGCTGGAAGCAATTGACATGGCACTAGCAACACACATAATCCAATTGGGAACACAAATGTGTTCTAGATGCTTCACACATGTCTTTCCAGTTAACTAATTAGACGGAATGAAAAGGGTAATGACGAATTGTCTTATGTGCTTAAAAATATTGCCTAGTTCTGTGGCCCCAAAAGCACTTTTAAGTTGCATACATGATGCTGATCAAACAGATATTGATGTGTAAATGAGGCAAGATAAGAACTCCTGTGCAGATGCAATGGGAAAGCACAATGAATGATCTTAATATACAGTACATTACATTTGAGTCGACTTATAGGAGCAGTTATGGTTAAATGCCTTGCTCAAGGGCACATCGGACAATACATTTTTTTTAATCAGTTAGTCGGCTCAGGGAATCAAATCAGCAACCTTCCGTTAACTGATCCAATGCTCTTAACCACTGGGCTACCTGCCGCCTATTTAAAGACCATGCAACACAAATCCTCTGGGGAGCTTTCAGGATCCTCCCTCTCCTTGGATTACACAACTGTTCCTGTAGGATTTTCGTCAACTAAAAAAGGTTATTTCTTTCTTTATGTCTCCACATTAAGCTTAGTGTCACTCTGTCCTGCTAGTAAAAGCTTTCTGTTGCATACTTCCCTTCCTTTATTAATGTGTGCTTTGAAAATGCAGCGGCTTTCAAAGACGTGGTATATTTAAAGCCAGCATTTGATTCATTAGTTCAATTGAGACGCTAAATTACCCTTCAGTATATTGAGGCAGCATGGCTTGAGACACTTGAGATGTCTTTTGTTCAGTAATTCAAAAGCCGTTGTGTTCCCCATGTTATTACAAAATAGTTGGACCATAGCAGCTAAATACCAGAAGGGTAATGAGACTGACTGCCCTTGGCTTTTGATAAGAGCCCAACTAAGGCAAAGATCTATAATTGTGAAAATGATGTTAACTTCTTGTATAAGAACAGCATTGAATTCCAATGTACCATTGCCACCAAGTCCGTGATGAATTCTTCACCTGTTTACTTGAAAACTATCAGCTTGCACCTCTCATTTCTGTTGGATAATTTTCTGCCCTTGAAGATACTCATTTCTGGCCTGACTTAACTGTGCAATTATCTGCTGCTATATTGACACACTTTCAGTAGTCTAGTCCTTCAGCAAAATACAGCATGTAGCTACAGAGATGATGAGAAGTCCCACTGGACACAGATGTCACGCCCTGACCTTAGAGATCCTTTTTATGTCTCTATTTTGGTTTGGTCAGGGTGTGAGTTGGGGTGGGCATTCTATGTTTTGTGTTCTATGTTTTCTATTTCTGTGTGTTTGGCCGTGTGTGTGTGTGTGTGTGTGTGTGTGTGTGTGTGTGTGTGTGTGTGTGTGTGTGTGTGTGTGTGTGTGTGTGTGTGGTTCTCAATCAGAGGCAGCTGTCTATCGTTGTCTCTGATTAAGAAACATACTTAGGTAGCCATTTCCCACCTGTGGTTTGTGGGTAGTTGTATTCTGTTTTTGTGTCTGCACCAGACAGAAATGTTTCGGTTTCGTTCGTTCTCTTTGTTATTCAGTGGTCAGTTCTATTAATAAATCATGAACACTTACAATGCTGCACCTTGGTCCTCTTATTCAAACAGCCATTACAGAACTACCCACCGCCAAAGGACCAAGCAGCGTGGAAGAGAGGACTGGACATGGGAGGACATTCTGGACGGCAAGGTATCCTACAGATGGGAGGAGATCCTGGCTGGAAGGGATCGGCTCCCATGGGAACAGGTGGAGGCAGCCAGGAGAGCGGAGGCAGCAGGAGAAAGAAACCAGCGGTATGAGGGAACACGGCTGGCAAGGAAGCCCGAGAGGCAGCCCCAAAAATATTTTTTGGGGGGCACATGGGGAGTGTGGCGGAGTCAGGTTGGAGACCTGAGCCCGCTCCCCGTGCTTACCGGGGCGAGCATGTGACTGGTCAGGCCCCGCGCAATGGGGTGATGCGCACTGTCTCACCCAAGCATTCACAGAGTCGCCCTCCTGTCCGGGGCTGCCAGAGTCGCCCTACTGTCCGGGGCTGCCAGAGTCGCCCTCCTGTCCGGAGCCCGCGGTGAGGGTCCCCGCTCCAGAGGTGCCACCTAAGTGGGCCAAGCCTAAGGGGTCCAATTCCCGCACCAGAGCCGCGGAGAGGCAGCTGTCTATCGTTGTCTCTGATTGAGAACCATACTTAGGTAGCCTTTTCCCACCTGTGGTTTGTGGGTTGTTGTTTTCGGTTTTTGTGTCTGCACCAGACAGAACTGTTTCGGTTTCATTTGTTCTCTTTGTTGTTTTTGTTATTCAGTGTTCAGTTCTATTAATAAATCATGACCACTTATCACGCTGCACCTTGGTCCTCTTCTTCAAACAGCCGTTACAACAGACATCAGTTCAACGTCTAGTTTTGATTTACATTGGGTTGAGTGTGAATTTCACCATGTCCTGGGATTTTGGTTAAAAGTTGGTTGAAAAAAGTATAATTCCAGTATGTTAATGACTTTTTCTAAATCCAATGAATTTTCCATATTGATTCAGTGTCATCACATAGATTTTTGTGGGTTGAAATGACATGGAAACAATGTTGATTTAACCAGTTTTTGCACAATGAGGTGGTTCTATTCCAGGAAGGGGAAGATGTGCCTGTCAGCTTGACATTCAGTGTTTGTTAGCTGACAATTGTTAGCTGACATGGCTAATTGAGTGACTGTCAGTGACTGACATGACAAAAACTGCTAATACACAACCCAATTTTACAATTGCACCTGGTGTATTCTATTTATTTTAATTTTTTCAGTCAAGGGCCGTGTAGTGGCCGGGAGCCCTAAGCAACCACCTATGTCTGAAACCTGCCCTGTACCATAAGAACATACCCTGTACCAAATCATACTAAATAGTGTCCAGAATTTACATAATACAAAATGCTCTGAGACCATGTTGCTCACTAAAATAAAATCTTGGAATATTTTGGTTTGAGTGACCTACAGTGCCTCCTGTATCTCCTGTGCTGTGGTGATATGTACAGTACTTAACACTACTGGTCACCTTTCAGTACCTGGATTTGGGAGGAAAACAAACAAATGTTATTTCCCAGAGGGCTCTCGAACATTCTCACAACACACTATGCACCTGCATAAAATAAATACAGTTAGAGACAGTGGTGATTGTTTGAACATAGGCCTACATTCAGAGGAAGACTATAGGAATCCATGAGTCATAGACCACTTCACATCACAGAAGATCTTGTAGGCCTACAATACATGTACATAAATGATGTTGACTTGGTTGAATCTATGGTTGTCATTCCAGGGAACAGCCTTGATGAATCACCTGGTTGATAAAAAAAACATATAATAACCACTGAGGCAGCAATGGAGAAAAGTGAGCAGTCCAGTTCCAGTTCCTTGCCATATACACTGTCTCTGGTTGTTTAAAAACTATCAAATGACTTGTCAGGAACATGTCTCATTTGTAGACGTCTGTCATGTTTCCAGTTCAGGAGACACCCTATCCACCGTTCGCCCTGAACCCTCCCACAGGTCATTAAATTCTCCATATCAGTCACGGTGAGAGGGCCTTATCCACTTTGAAAAGAAGGCTGACGACATCCGCTCCTCATTCACTCAGCCTATTGAGTCCACTGGTCCCACTCACCCTACATTGTGATCTCTTTCTCCCCTTTTCTCCGGCCGCCCATAACCTGCCCACTCGACCCCACCCCCTCTTCCCTTCTCCAGACCATCTCTGGAGACCTTCTCCCATTCTTCACTTCCTGAGTCGCTCCCCTCCACAAGAAACCATCAGTCGACTCAAAAACTACAGACCGGTATCCCTTCTTTCTTTTCTTTCCAAAACAACTCTCTCGCTATCTCTCTCAGATCAATCTTATTGACCCTAACCAGTCAGGCTTCAAGACGGGACACTCAACCGAGACTGCTCTCCTCTGTGTCATGGAGGTTCACTGCACTGCCAAAGCTGACTCTTTCACCTCTGTTCTCATCCTACTAGATCCATCTGCTGCCTTCGACACCGTTAACCATCAGATTCTCCTCTCCACACTCTCGGGGCTGAGCATCTCACGCTCTGCACAGTCTTGGATTGCATCCTACCTGGCAGGCCGCTCCTTCCAGGTGGCTTGGAGAGGATCTGTGTCTGCACCACGTACTTTCCCTACTGGTGCTTCCAGGGCCCAGTCATAGACCCTCTTCTCTCTATACACCAAATCACTTGTCACAGTCATATTGTCACATGGTCTCTACTATCATTGCTATGCAGATGACACTCCACTACTTTTTCTTCTGATACCAAGGTGATATACCAAAGCTTTAAAGGTAGACTCAGCGATGTGACGTAGATGTAGACAGTAAACAGCATAGTTGGTCAATTTCCACTCGTAGGTAAGCATTTCACTGTAAGGTGAAACCTGTTGTATTCGGCGCATGTGAAAACTAAAATTTGATTTGAATGATGACTTATAAGTAGATTCTCACTTACTTTGAGCTAAACAGGGAAAAATAACATATTATTTTAAATTAAGAGGTAGGCAGGAGTGCACCTGTAAGATACCACTTGCCAAATTGACCAGGACCCAGGTGAGACCTGAATGTACTGAAGTCTGTGCCTTGTGTCTATGTAATGTGTGTTAGCAAACTCAGACCTCGGACAAACTCAGACTGAATCAGCAAGCAAAGTGGATGTGTCATGTTGGCTATTGATTTTCTTTAAGGATGGTTGTCAGGCGGTGGGTGTAGCTGGTGCATGAAGTCAGGTGCAGGAGAGCAGAGATTAGTGAACAACGCACTTTACTAAAGAAAATTAAATATAAATCAGGTGTGGGGGAAAACAAGACAAAAATTAAAAATGGATCGGCGATGGCGATGGCTAGAAGTCCGGCAACGTCGACCGCCGAACACTGCCCGGACAAGGAGAGGCATCAACTACGGCAGAAGTCGTGACAGTACCCCCCCCCCCCCTTTGACGCGCGGCTCCTGCAGCACATCGACACCGGCCTCGGGGATGACTCGGAGGGCGAGGTGCAGGGCGATCCGGATAGAGACGGTGGAACTCTTGCAACATTGAAGGATCCAACACGTCCTACACCGGAACCTAGCATCTTTCCACCAGACCATACCCCTCCCAGTCCACGAGGTATTGAAGGCCCCCAGTCCGACGTCTCGAATCCAATATGGAACGAACGGAGTACGCCAGGGCCCCCTCGATGTCCAGAGGGGACGGAGGAACCTCTCGCACCTCAAACTCCTGGAGTGGGCCAGCAACCACCGGCCTGAGGAGAGACACATGGAACGAGGGGTTAATGCGGTAATCGGGGGGAAGCTGTAACCTGTAACAAACCTCGTTCACTCTCCTCAGGACTTTAAATGGCCCCACAAACTGCGGATCAAGCTTCCGACAGGGCAGGCGGAGGGGCAGGTTTCGGGTCGAGAGTCAACATTCTGGCGCAGCACGGCTCGCTGAAGGCGTCCCATGTTTCCTCCGTGTGCCGGAACCAGTCGTCCACCGCAGCAGCCTCGGCCTGACTCTGATGCAAAGGAGCCAGAACCGGCTGATACCCCAATACACACGGGAAGGGGGAGAGGTTAGTGGAGGAGTGGCTGAGCGAGTTCTGAGCCATCTCCGCCCAGGGCACGAACGCTGCCCACTCCCCAGGCCGGTCCTGGCAATAGGACCTCAGAAACTTACCCACATCCTGGTTAACTCTCTCCACCTGCCCGTTACTCACGGGGTGAAAACCTAAGGTAGGGCTGTCCGAGACCCCCAGACGTTCCATGAACGCCCTCCAGACCCTCGACTTGAACTGGGACCCTGATCAGACACTATATCCCCAGACACCCCGCAGTGCCGGAAGACGTGTGTAAACAAGGCCTGCGTAGTCTGGGGCCGCAGGGAGACCGGGCAAAGGGAGGAGACGACAGGACTTCGAAAAACGATCCACAACGAGCAGGATCGTGGTGTTACCCTGTGAGGGAGGAAGATTGGTCAGGAAATCTACCGACAGGTGCAACCATGGCCGTTGGGGAACGGGTAAGGGTTGTAACTTACCTCTGGGCAGGTGCCTAGGACCCTTGCACCGGGCCCACACCGAGCAGGAGGAAACAACAACCCTCACGTCCTTAGCCAAAGTGGGCCACCAGTACTTCCCACTAAGACAATGCACTGTCCGACCATGGGTAAAAATCATGAGAGCAAAGCTCCGATCCCGGCCTCGGATGCGTCCACCTCCACTATGAACGCCAAAGAAGGATCCCGATGGGCCAGCACTGGAGCCGAGGTAAACAGAGCCCTTAGGTTACCAAAAGCCCTGTCCGCCTCAGCCGACAACTGCAAACATACAGGTCCCCCTTCAGCAGTGAGGCCACCACCTGGCCAAATACCCTGGATAAACCTCCGGTAGTAATTGGCAAACCCTAGAAACCGCTGCACCTCCTTTACCGTGGTGGGAGTCGGCCAATTATGCACGGCTGAAATGCGGTCACTCTCCATCTCCACCCCTGATGTGGAAATACGGTACCCTGCAAAGGAGACGGCCTGCTGGAAGAACAGGCATTTCTCTGCCTTGACGTACAGGTCATGCTCCAACAATTGTCCAAGCACCCTGCGCGCCAGGGACACATGCTCGGCGCATGTAGCGGAGAATATCAGAATGTCATCAATATACACCACTACACCCTGCCCATGCAGGTCCCTGAAAATCTCATCTACAAAGGCTAGGAAAACTGATGGAGCATTCATCAACCCGTAAGGCATGACGAGGTACTCATAATGCCCTGAGGTGGTAGTGAACGCTGTCTTCCACTCGTCTCCCTCCTGAATACGCACCAGGTTGTACGCACTCCTGAGATCTAGTTTTGTGAAGAAACACGCCCTGTGCATTTACTCATTCGCCGTGGCAATGAGAGGTAGCGGGTAACTTTACCTCACAGTGATTTGATTTAGACCTCAATAGTCAATACACGGGCACAGACCTCCCTCCTTCTTCTTCACAAAAAATAAGGAGGCGGGTGAAGTGGAAGACCGAATGTACCCCTGACGCAGAGATTCGGAGACATATTGCTCCATAGCCGCCATCTCCGCTTATGACAGGGGATACACGTGACTACTGGGAAGTGCGGCGTCTACCAGGAGATGTAACGCACAATTCCCCTGTCGATGGGGTGGTAATTGAGTCGCCTTCTTCTTCGAGAAGACGAGAGCCAAATCGGCATATTCAGGGGGAATGCGCATGGTGGAGACCTGGTCTGGATTTTCCACCATAGTAGCATGGTTTCCACCATAGAAACCCCTAAAAACCTCCACAGGAAACGCAGGAGAATCAATAAGGAAGAGACTGATTCACTCTTTATGACCCTCCATCCTCACCATGCCCAGGGGCGCGGTGGCTTCCCTAATCAACCTGGACCCTAATGGTCGACTGTCTAGGAACAATGGGGATCCCTAATCTATGGGCAAATTATCTGTCAATGAAAATCCCAGCTGCGCCTGAATTGACGAGCGCCTTATGCTGGGAATGCGGGGAAAACTCAGGAAAAGTAACGTTCAAAAACATGTGGGCAACAGAGAGCTCTGGGTTAGCATGGTGCCAGCTCATCTGGGGTGACGCGAGAGTGCCCTGCCTGCTGCCTCGACTCCCAGAGGAACCTCCCAGCACCGACTGGCAGTGTGCCCTCTGCGGCCACAGATAGTGCATGAAATGAAACCTCCTCTGGTCTCCCTAAGGGCAACACCTCCCAGCTCCATGGGCATCGGAGCGGTGGTACTGGGGAATGGAACCGACAGACCCTGATCTGGACGTCCACGGGTAGCCAGCAGGTTATCCAACCAAATGGACAAGTCCTCCAGATGATCGAAAGTGAGGGTGGTGTCCCTGCAGGCCATTTCCCGAGAGATGTACTTGCGCAAACTGCAACGATAGTGGTCGATCAGGGCCCTGTCGTTCCATCCCACGCCAGCGGCCAGGGTCCGGAAGTCCAGAGCGAACTCCTGGGCACTCCTCGTCCACTGCCTCAGATGTACGAGACGTTCAACCGCCGCTCTACCCTCAGGCGGATGGTCGAAGACTGCCAAGAAGCAGTCCACTCCAGGGCTCTCCCTGAGAGGCATGAGACAAGGGCGAACACTCTCTCTCAGTCTGAAGGTGCCGGGTGAAGGGTTGCTAGGTAGAGCTCCAGTTGTAATAGGAAACCCTGACATTGTGCAACCGTCCAGACGAATCCCACTGGGACCGGGTGAAAGAGGTGTGAGTAGTGGAGACCTTGGTTGCGCTGGCGGAGGCGCTGGAGGACTTCCCTTTCTCTGCCAGCGATCCATAGTCTGTAGGACGTGATCCGTGGTGGCGCCGAGATGATGGAGCATCGCTGCTTGCTCCTGGATGCGCTCCTCGACCCCAATAACAGGGGTACCTGGTCCTGCTGACTCCATGACAATAGTGGTGTGTGCTTCTGTCAGGCGGTGGGTGTAGCTGGTGCATGAAGTCAGACGCAGGAGAGCAGAGATGAGTGAACAACACAATTTACTGAAGACAATAGCACTAAGGTAAACAAATTCCAATAACGGTTGCCACAAAGCACCCGGAAAAAAACAGCCGGAAACTTACCGACCTTAACAATAAACAATCACACACAAAGACATGGGGGAAACAGAGGGTTAAATCATGACCAGTAATTGGGAAATGAAAACCAGGTGTGTGGGAAAATGAAACAAAACAAATGGAAAATGAAAAATGGATCGACGATGGCTAGAAAAATGTCGACGTCGACCGCCGAACACCGCCCGAACAAGGAGAGGCATCGACTTCGGTAGAAGTCGTGACAATGGTTGTCAATTCGTCACCTGTAGTGTCTATATGATTTGTCTTCTGAACAGCAAAAACAGTAAAACAGTCAAATAAAACAGTAAGTGAAGCAGTAAAGCCTGTAAATAAAACAGTAAAAACAGTAAATGAAGCAGTAAAACCAGTAAATAAAACAGTAAAAACAGTAAATGAAGCAGTAAAACCAGTAAATAAAACAGTAAAAACAGTAAATAAAACAGTAAAAACAGTAAATGAAGCAGTCAAAACAATAAATAAAACAGTAAAAACAGTAAATGGTGCAGTAAAAACAATAAATGAAACAGTGAAACAGTAAATAAAACAGTAAAACAGTAAATGGTGCAGTAAAAACAGTAAATAAAACAGTGAAAACAGTAAATAAAACAGTAAAAACAGTAAATGGGGCAGTAAAGACAGTAAATGGGGCAGTAAAAACAGTAAATAAAACAGTAAAAACAGTAAATAAAACAGTAAAAACAGTAAATGAAGCAGTAAAAACAGTAAATAAAACAGTAAAAACAGTAAATTGTGCAGTAAAACAGTAAATAAAACAGTAAAAACAGTAAATGGGACAGTAAAAACAGTAAATGAAGCAGTAAAAACAGTAAATGAAACAGTAAAAAAGTAAATAAAACAGTAAAAACAGTAAACTTGATTGCCATTTATAATTCCAATTATTTATTTCCCTTCTCTGTGATATGATCCAGCACATCATTAGACTAAACCAGTTGTTTTTGTCTGATGTATGCCCTCACCAGAAGCAAAGCATGCTGACTAGGTACAGTTACCATGTGTAACTCCTAATGGTTAACATTCGAATCAGGTAGGGTACGTTCATCTCAAACTTTTTTTAGCTGTAACTGCTACTTACAGGAGGACAGCTCCCGCATTTTAACAACGAGATATCAATTGGTACAGTATACCAATGTGGCAAGTAGCTCTCTGTGGATTCCTTTCAGAGCCCAACAGAGAATCATAAACAAGGTGTTCCTCACTTCGAATCTTTAATGAGCCTTTCCTCTACTATGGCAGAGACAAAGAGGGCACAAAGAGACCTTTTCCTCTGATGAATTCATGCAGTGTGGAGTGAAGTGTATTGCAGTCGTTTGTTAGTGTCTGACTGCTTTAATAAAGGATCCTTACACTCTCCCCCAGAGATGACTGTGTAGGGCAGCAACCTTGAAGGGCTGCAATCTTTACAAGTCCATGGAAAATTAAAGGTTTATTTTTATCTAATGGCAGTGTCAGTACAGGGCTTTATTCCTACCTTCTCTTGTTCTCTCCTCCCTCAATGAAGAGCAAATGGAGGAATGGAGGAGCAATGTGTCCTGCCACATTTGCATTTATATAGCACCTATCCAGGAGCCTCCCCTGGGTTTCCCTTGAGGTTGTGTGTGTGTGTGTGTGTGTGTGTGTGTGTGTGTGTGTGTGTGTGAGTGTGTGTGTGTGTGTGTGTGTGTGTGTGTGTGTGTGTGTGTGTGTGTGTGTGTGTGTGTGTGTGTGTGTGTGTGAGTGAGTGTGTGTGTGTTCAGGGGAACTAAGGGGAGCACTTCATTAGTGTTTGAGAGCCCACCAGACAGCAGTGGATAATCCCTGCTCCATGCGGACAAGTTTAGGGCCTGATAGTTTAGTGCCTGAGAGCTGAGGGTCCTGAGTCTGAGAGGCTGTGTCCTGGGTCTGAGAGCATGTTTGGCGTGACGCAGGTCCCAGCAGTGCAGGGTCAAACACAGGTCAGGGTGTTCTTGAAGTCGAGCCATCTTCAACATCATGTTGGATTTAACTCTTAAACATGTTGTGCACCAGTGCCCTTTTCAAATCCTGGTATTTATCACTGGTCTTACGTATAACGGATAATCTTTCTGGGTATGCTATGAGGAGATTTGGTCGAGACTTCTCTATTTTTCTTTGATTCAAATTGAGGTAGAGCTCTATGATGCTACACACCGTCATATTGTCTGAGCGCACAGTACTGTACTGTGCTATCTGGTGATAGCATCTTCGTGCAGAGTACTGGAGAGAGAATGTACCTGCAGTCAGGCTGTCCATAGTGTCAGCTGTCACTAAGTCAGACTCCTTCTATACGTAGCTGAGCACCATGTGAGGGTCTAACTAAGGCCTGGATGGTTTATGCTCTATTTGCACCAGGTCGTCACACATGACAAAGCAAGCTCTTTGTCGACAATATCACATGATCTGTATAGTTGTGTTGAAGTGTTGAGGCAACCTCCCGGAGTGTGTGCATTGCTTAGGTGCATGTGTGGTCAACCCTCCCTCAGAGCAGACAAATCACTGCTTAGCCAGACTCATCCAGCCTACCATAGGTCAATGAGTCAGAGAGCAGCAGGAGAAGAGACTACATGTTAGAGAGAATAAAGTAGACGGCACACGTCAAACGTATGATTTATGACACTATGTCAGGATGACGTGTGCATGCCCATATTTGGGCATCCGGTTCCTGTTCTCACGCCTTGTGTGAAATTATGTATATTCCTTTGAAGTTGTCATGATGACTGATGTGTAGGGACCTGGTTGAACTGGGGGGAGTCTGTGTTTGAACATTTGAAAGAGAATGGCCCCACACCCCCTATTTTATTGCCCTTAGGGTTGTTTTCTATGAAGCAGGAATGTCTGGGAGGGGGGTTGTGTGTGTGTGTGTGTGTGTGTGTGTGTGTGTGTGTGTGTGTGTGTGTGTGTGTGTGTGTGTGTGTGTGTGTGTGTGTGTGTGTGTGTGTGTGTGTGTGTGTGTGTGTGTGTCTCCACATGGGGTGTTAGAAACAAGGTCCCTTCGCATTGTGTACATTTCAAGCTTTCAGCAAGAAATTAGAACCCCAAAGTAATAGGGGGTAAGATAGATCCTAAAGGTAATTTCAGATTCAGGTTTAGGGTGCAATAACTTTAGGGAAACTCATTTCACACTATGTACAGACATAGAGAGCCAACACATAAAGGTGTGACAGGGATGAATGGATATTCAATGTACAACAGTAGTCTTCTGTAACAAGCAATACGTGTTAAATATGTGCCACAGTCAATCATGACAGCCTCTTTATGAAAGGCCTTTACTTATGACTTCAACAGATTCATTTTCAAGATGCATTTGACCGTAGTTAATTTTGTTTTATAATGGATACATGTTCAGTACACATCCCTGCATTCTCTATTAAAGTAGGCTGTCCTTCTTTGAGGTCTCGTAGGTCAGTTTGTTGCTCTCTTTGCCTTTATACAGGTCTTTGACCTACTGTAAACTGCCTCGGTTGTTAACCCATCTACAATAATCATTAGACATACGCGTCAGAGTTATCATACCAGTGTCGGGTTTGTACAGAGTTGGGTAAATCAGCTCTTTGCCTTTAGGATCTTTCTTACCCCCTACTACTTTGGGGTTCTAATCTCCCTCTTTCAAAATCCCCACTGTGACCAAATCTCTAACATTCCTGATCCTTTCCATATATTTTAACTCTAAACCTCCCACAATAACTATTGTCTATTGTTAGTCTCAGTGACATTACTGACAATATCAAAATTTTATACAGATCAAAATACATTGTTGGATACAGTTTTCATGTCTTTCATTATGCAGACATTTGTTTATTAGACTATATTTCTCATTGAGAACTGTTGTTTTAATTCTATATGGTTCCTGCATTGCCTTGGTCCCATGTTCTCTTATCGTTGCTTTAAATTACAATATATCAATTATGTTCTCGTAGCTATTACTTAGAAGGGCTTGTGGTCCCACCCCTCCCGTGTGGTCCCAGGTCCATATTTGGGAGCCCTTATACATTCAGGATGTAAGATTTACTAGTTATGTCAAATGTTAGGAAGATCTATTGGATGTAACAAAAACAAAACATAAAAATGACATTTGGCCCCATCTTTTCACATACTTTTTATATGGGTCTTTTTAATTTAGTCTGTTGTATGGCTCCAGCCACTTGGAGGCTTGGTGCATGTACAAAGAAAAAGTACCCAATTCAACCATGGGTGGATGGTAGCTAAAATAATGGCAATGCATGTAGTCATGTTAAGGTTTTCATTGTTTTCTTGTCAGAGTTTTATGGTTTTGCATATGACTGTGCATTGTATGATGTCGTAATAGGGTTGAGGATCAGATCAAGCCTATTGGGCATTCTTGATCAATTATTGATCCAAAAAAGACACACACCGATCTGGGTTAATTCCATAGCTTTTTGCATGGCTTGGTAGTGTATTAGCCTGGTATGAGACAAGATAAATAATACAATTTAAGTAAAGTATAAAATAAACAGTATTATCCTAAGTTGAGAGATGAATTAAAAATCACATCAACATCACAATCTTTCAGAATGTACCTGTTGTCCGTATAGAATGACATACTGTATCTACAGATTATATTACAACTTTTTGTGTTTTGTCTTAGTGGTTGTTCTTTAGTAAATAGGAAACTCAACAGTGTGTTAGTCCGAGAAACATTATTTAGATGGTTGTTTTATTGATGTTGAAAGCTTGAAATGTACACAATGAGAAGTGATATTGTAACAACAGTTTTAACGGGGGTAATTGTATCAAATATATATCTTTGCATGTTTGAATTAGAGCTCCGTTAAAGTGTTTTCATCACAGCCTGGTAAACACATTCTTGTAAGTTGTCTACGTTGACATTTCTGGGTATGTCTCGCATGTAACATAATAACACTAAAGATTATGATAATAATGTTATATTATTTTTATAATAATACATATCTGCAAACCAAATGTATTTCTGAAAACCCCTTTTTGCATCTTCAATAGTTGTCACAATGTGTTTTACAGATACCTTGGCTATAAAATCTAAGACCTATCAAGGCATATGCCTTAGCACAGCCTCTTGGAAACACGCCATTGAATTCATAAACCTAGGAACAAAAATATGGAGGTATCATGCTCTGAGTGGACATTTAAGAGCACATGTGCCCCTTTTTTTCTAGATGTTCCAACGTTCGTAAATGACCCTCAGGGTCATATAACAACCAGGGTTGCTGTAGAGTGGGCATAAGTTCAACACTCAGGAGTCAATGCCCTATCTCATTGAGAGAGAGAGAGAGAGAGAGAGAGACAGAGAGAGAGAGAGAGAGAGAGAGAGAGAGAGAGAGTAATATTACACACTTAAATAATAGATCATCATTAGATTATCATAGTTTGATCATAGTTTTGTCATAGCTTCTAATTATCGTTTCTAATCACAGATTGAATATAGTTGGCCATGGTTTCTAATCATACTTTCTAATCATACTTTCTTGTCTGAGGGGTCTGATTCAATAAGCGGGTCAAGTAGACCCGAAGAGGGCAGAAGCTATTGTTTACAAACAGTATGAATAAAAACAATGGTTCATTGTATAAATAGCCTTCATTTTTAAAAACATACATGTAAATGCTTTGGGGTTCTAATCTCTTGTTGAAAGCTTGAAATGTACACAATGCGAAGGGACCTTGTTTCTAACACCCCACACAGAGACACACACACACACACACACACACACACACACACACACACACACACACACACACACACACACACACACACACACACACACACACACACACACACACACACACACACACACACACACACACACAATCCCCCTCCCAGACAGTCCTGCTTCATAGACAACAACCCTAAGGGCAACAAAATAGGGGGTGTGAGGCCATTCTCTTTCAAATGTTCAAACACAGACCCCTTCAGTTCATCCAGGTCCCTACACATCAATCATCATGACAACTTCAAAGGAATATACATCATTTCACACACAAATATGGGCACTCCCTAGAGCACGTGATCACTTCCCGGCATTATATACATAATTTCACACTCACACTAAGGCGTGAGAACAGGAACAGGATGTCCTGACCGGATGCCCAAATATGGGCATGCACACGGCATCCTGACATAGGGTCATAAATCATACCGTCTACTTTATGTGTGCCGTCTACTTTATTCTCTCTCATGTTTGGTAACTCATGGCAACACGTTAATCTGATCTAGTTTTTACAATAATTAAATACATATTTTTGTACACCCTCATAGACATGTAACGAGAACCTGCTTCGCCCATCTCACTCCACTGGGATGTGCCACAATGAGCTTTTGGGTTATCAAGGTAGTAAAGTCACAGTACATAATGGTCAGTGCCTAGCTATTCAGAGCTGAGTCCCTCTCTGTTCTTTCTCTCTCTCCCCTATATTTATCTCTTTCCTCCCATTCTCTCTCTCATTCTTTCCTCCCTCAAGGGGTCTCTGTCAGGCAGAGATGGATACGTGAACAGCATGCATTATGTCTGGCTGCAGGTGCTGAATTGAGGCATTAGTTTCTTAACCAGGGCTGAAATGCTTAAAATCCACGTAGCTTCCCTGCACCTCTCCTTATGCACCCATCTCCCATACCCTATGTCTAGGGTGAATCACTCCCTCACCCGATGTGTTCTTTGCTCTCTATTTCTGTCTCTCTATCATTCTCGCTGTCTCTCTTTCTCGGCCTCTCTTTCTCTCGCTTTCTCTCTCTCTATACAGTGAGGGAAAAAAGTTTTTGATCCCCTGCTGATTTTGTACGTTTGCCCACTGACAAAGAAATGATCAGTCTATAATTTTAATGGTAGGTTTATTTGAACAGTGAGAGACAGAATAACAACAAAAGTAAAAAAAAACGCATGTCAAAAATGTTATAAATTGATTTGCATTTTAATAAGTATTTGATCCCCTCTCAATCAGAAAGATTTCTGGCCCCCAGGTGTCTTTTATACAGGTAACGAGCTGAGATTAGGAGCACACTTAAAGGAGTTGCAGTTGCAAACTCTTGAATCAGCCAAAGCCTTATCAGTTTCAAACCCCTTTTTAAATGGGATCAGAAGGCTTAGGGGGGGGGGCTATTTCACAAAAATAGTTGGTTGTGGTCTAACTCCAAATGTTGAAATCCTCTGTGTATGGAGTGATAATACTTTTCTTTTATCGCAGTGAGGACATATATGCACCAAAATGCTAAGTGGAAAAACGATAAACAGTAATTATCTTAGATACCTAAAATGAATGGTTTGAGATAGTCCTTCCCATTATATAAGCATACCCTTGTGGCTCAATGTTTCCTGATAAAACAGAAACTAAAGTTTCCCTTCAACACATCTTTTTGTGATAAGTGAAAGTTATGCTGGTACAGTACTCTCTTCTCTTGGCATGAAAACAGAGAGAAAATAATGCAAGTAAGAGGTTACAGAGCAATAACTTTTTCACACAAACGTTGTTAGTACTCAAGTGGAATACTGACTGGTGAATATCTGAAATAATCAAAAAAGTTCTAACAGCATCAGTCTATTCAAATTGAATACTGACGGTTGAAAATCTAAAATAATCCTGAAAATGCTTTACTTTGATCTGGGGACTTCTTTTATCTCATCTCCACTGTTACATTGCTATTTTAGCAATTTAGCAGACACTCTTATCCAGAGCGACTTACAGTTAGTGCATTAGTCTTAAAATAGATAGTCGAGGAAAATACTTCTCAGTCGTAGTGAGTAAATGTTTTCCTCAAAATATAAGTTATCAGCAAAATCAGTGCTAGTAGGAAAAAGCAAGTGCAGTTATAATTTTTGGTTTATCATTTTAAAATATATTTTTTGGGGGGTGGGGGGGGCATAAGACTACAATACATGTGTCATCGTTTCAGTCTCTTTTTAACATAATGTTGTTCCTCTCTGTATGTATAATTTACTATAGCTCAGTCGACATACACACTGCAGCTAAGAGTCAGATGGCCTTATCTTGGCACATGATGGATGTGTCCTGGAGACACACAGCTATGCCATCGAAAGCTGCAAGTATCTGCTTCAGACAAGCTGTGAACACAGCATTTTCTCAGCGAGAAAAGATTACTGGAACTGAAATCAAAAGCTTGCCTTGGTTTTCAATGATACATTTCATGATATTATGAAGAATCACTGCATCTTTCGATACTGTTTATGAAGACAAATTGCGATGTATTATCTAACACTATAAAAATAATGATACAGTAGTCTTTACAATATACAATACCAGTCAAAAGACATCAAAACTAAGAAATAACACATATGGAAGTAATGTAGTAACCAAGAAAAGTGTTAAACAAATCAAAATATATTTTATATTTGAGATTCTTCTAAGAAGCCACCCTTTGCCTTGATGACAGCTTTGCACACTCTTGGCATTCTCTCAACCAGCTTCATGCGGTACTCATTTCAATGAACAGGTGTGTCTTCAAAGTTAATTTGTGGAATTTCTTTCCATCTTAATGCGTTTGAGCCGATCAGTTGTGTTGTGACAATGTAAGGGTGGTATACAGAAGATAGCCCTATTTGGTAAAATACCAAGGCCATATTATGGAAAGAACAGCTCAAATAAGCAAAATAAAATTGACGGTCCAGCATTATTTTAAGACATGAAAGTCAATGCGGAACATTTCAAGAACTTAAAACATTTCTTCAAGTGCAGTCGCATAAACCAGGAAAGGAAGACCCAGAGTTACCTCTGCAGCAGAGGATAAGTTCATTAGAGTTAACTGCAACTCAGATTGCAGCCCAAATAAGTGATTCACAGAGTTCAAGTAACAGACACATCTCATCATTAACAGTTCAGAGGAGACTGCATAAATCAGGCCTTCGTGGTCAAATTGCTGAAAAGAAACAACTACTAACGGACACCAACAAGAAGAAGACACTTGCTTGGGCCAAGAAACACGAGCAATGGACATTAGACCGGTAGAAATGTATCCTTTGGACTGATGAGTCCAAATTTGAGATTTTTTGTTCAAACTGACGTTTCTTTGTAAGATGCAAAGTAGGTGAATGGATGATCTCCGCAAGTGTGGTTCCCACCGTGAAGCATGAAGGAGGAGGTGTGATGGTATGGAGGTGCTTTGCTGGTGACAGTGTCTGTGATTTATTTTGAATTTCAGGCACACTTAACCAGCATGGCTACCACAGCAATCTGCAGCAATACCATCTGGTTTGCACTTAGTGGGACTATCATTAGTTCTTAAACAAGAAAATTACCCATAACATATCTCCAGACTGTGTAAGGCCTATTTGACAAAGGAGAGTGATGTAGTGCTGCCTCAGATATCCTGGCCTCCATAATCACCCTACCTCAACCCAATTAAGATAGTAAGGGATGAGTTGGAACGCAGAGTGAAGCAAAAGCAGCCAACAAGTGCTCAGCATATGTGGTAACTCCTTCAAGACTGTTGGAAAAGCATTCCTCATGAAGATGGTTGAGAGAATTCCAAGAGTGTACAAAGCTGTCATCAAGGCAAAGGTTGGAAACTTTGAAGAATGGCCTAGTAACAGCTTACTACACAACATACACTTAGTATTACTTTCTTAGCTACAGTATAGATATCTCCCTGGCATATTACATAATTTATACAGCAGCATAGAATTTCTTTTGGACTCCCCTTGTTGTGCTGTGGTCACTTGAACAGGAAGGTGGCACGGCGGTCCTTCGTGGGAAAATTTGTCATCAAACTATGTCCTCAAAGTCTGGCATTCTCTGGATTTATGGTTGCTTTCACGCCAACTTGAAACTCAAAAAAAAAAAATGGATATATAAATATTTATTTATTTTGCTAAAAATGTGGGGCTCTGTCTT